>NC_083588.1:13159611-13399611 GCF_027579695.1 Neoarius graeffei
TGCAAATTACGTTATCATGAAATCGGTATCTTCAGGTACGTCCTGTAAAGTGTATACAACTGTCTTTTTAATGGTCAGAAGTTGGATGCGCACAATAGTACAGAATACATGTAGACGCTGTCGCATTACAATTTCCTTTCAGTAAGTCAGGAAGTTAGGAGCTGAACCCAAATCTTTTCCAGCATTACAGTTATGGAGCAAAGTGAGCTCCAGAAAGACATGGTCTGCCAAGGTCGGAGTGGAGGAGCTTGAGTGGCCTGCATTCAAAAATCTAGTGGAAAGCCTTCCCAGAAGAATGGCAGTTATTACAACAGTAAAGTAGAGCTAAATCTGTACTGGGATGTTCTAAAAGCACAGGTGTGATTGTCATGTGTCCACAAACATTTGGCTATATCGTGCATACTGTATGTAAAAACAAGTGACACAAACATCCATCCGTTATCTGTAGCCACTTTTCCTGTTCTACAGGGTTGCAAGCAAGCTGGAGCCTATCCCAGCCGACTGTGGGCGAGAGGCGAGGTACACCCTGGACAAGTCGCCAGGTTATCGCAGGGCTGATACAGAGACAAACAACCATTCACACCTACGGTCAATTTAGAGCCACCAATTAGCCTAACCTGCATGCCTTTGGACTGTGGGGGAAACGGGAGCACCCGGAGGAAACCCACGCAGACATGGGGAGAACATGCAAACTCCACACAGAAACGCCCTCGCTGGCCGCTGGTCTCAAACCCAGGACCTTCTTGCTGTGAGGCGACAGTGCTAACCACTACACCACCGTGCCGCCCATGATGTAAACAATTCAGCTGAATTGAGTAACAGGAACCTAAGCTAACCGATGAACCCAAAATAAAATGACACTTTACTTCAGCGCTGGAACAAAGACATAGTAGTCATTGGTTCCTGATGGCATGTCTCAGCAACAGTGTAATGGAGTCATACCAAAGTTAGTACGTGAGTGACGGAGCAGGAAGTTAGCCTAAATTCACCTCTAACAGCGTGGTAAGACCAACCCAAACAAAACGTGTTTCTCAAATTTTTGATATGTGCAACAGTTTGTCCATAATGTGGAAACAAATTTAACAGCAAAGTCATCAAACAGGAACTGAGGCCATTTCTCAGCAACATCTTTACATACTGACACCAAACTTGGGAGGACGAATGAAAACGGGAAGTGAGGCGATATCTCAGCAACGGCTTGATGTTTTGCCGCCAAATTTAGTACCTCATCAAGGGAGCAAGTGTTGATGGTCTCAGTGGCTTCTGGATTTTTTCCATCACTAAGAAGTGGCGCCAGAAAGTGTTTGGACCCCCATAATTGCTGTTTGCAGCTATATTTCCATGCTATTGAATCGTGTTAATGTGTTTATTGTTAGTCTAAAATAATATAAAATAATAATAAAAATAAAGGTAACGCTGAACATTTAACTGGGAAGGTACACGTGTCCTATTCTCGATGAGTTTGTCCAGTGATTCTGTCATCCAACCTGAAGTAGTGGTTATGGTGTAACTAGTTACTAGATAGTTACATGAAAGTTTAACACCACTGTAGTCACCCTTCCAAATTTGAAATCCTGCAACCTCGATGCCCGCAAGGAATGGAATCGCTGGAATCCTGGAATCACTGGTGGAAGGGTGAATACAGGCTGAAAGCCAGGCGGTCCAAACGCTCCGGCGATTCCTGTGGCCAACACAGGCACGTACCCCCATCCTCCTGGGAACCAACATTGGAGGTGCAGCTCCCCGTCGACCCTGGTTGTCCTGCTATCTTGCTTGCCACCTGGATCCCCGTTGGGGAGCAAAGCGGTGAGGATGAAGACTGCGCACCCTCATCACCACTGTCAACAACAAATCCTTGTGCTGGCTGTGTCCTTCCAGACGCGTTGCCTCCAACGCATCCTCGGAGTGACTTGGGAGGGCAGGATCCCCCACACGCAGATCCTCAGTAAGGCTAATTGCACAAGTGTGGAGTCCACGATCCTCCGTTGTGTCCTTCGATGGACTGGACACGTCATCCGAATGGCCCCCAACCGAATGTCCCGGATGGTCCTCTACAGAGAACTCACAGAAGGGACCTGCTCCCATGGAAGACCCAAGAAGCGTTGGAAGGGCTTCTTGAAGCGGTCCTTGCAGTCCTGCAATGTTCCTCCTGCCAACCTTGAGATCCTCGCAGAGGACCGCATGAATTGGAGGCGGATTGTGTTCCAGGGAGTCCACCACTTCGAGGAAGAACGAACCGGGTTGAGGGAGGAGAAACGGGCCTGATGACACCTTGGGCAATTCCTTCCCTCTGCTCCCATGCCTGGTCCCTTCACCTGTTGTCATTGTCCCAGGATCTGCCAGTCCAGGATGGGGCTTCTCTCTCATGAGCGGGCACATGAGAGACAGCGACAACCCCAACAGCAACAACAGCAAGACCTGGGAAGGCAAAGAAGACAACGAAGAGGAGGACCTCGTCATTGTCGAATTTTCGACGGACAGCCAAAAGCAAGTAACTGTAGTCACTTGTTGCCTTTGTTTAGAAAACCTGCATACTTTTGAACACCGAATTTCCCTTTTGGTGTAGTTCCTCTTCAAATGTGATGGCCAGAACGTTACCATCGAGTTCAAATTCAAGTTACATAATGTAAATTAAATCATATTGTTCTTATCTCCATTAACGTTCACAATTCTATGACAATATTTTGCTTTTATTGTTCAGGTTGATATATTTTATTCTGATTGCCTGCTTCATGATACTCTGTATTTGTTCTGATTGACCATTGTCTGATATATTTTACTCTTCCTGGCTGGTGTATAATGTATTTTGCTCATATTAGCTGGTGTGAAATATCATTTGGTTTTATGTTCCTACTGGCTGGTGTGTCGCATATTTTACTCTGATTGGACATGGTGTAATATATGTTGCTCTAATTGGCAGGTGAACACCTGCGCTTCTGTCCTCGTGATTACACGTGCTGTACAAGTGTGATGGAAGAAACGCTGGTACGGCAGAGTGAAGCTGACTTCCTGTCTTCTGTTGAGGAAACCAGTCAGTTCCTGCTGACAAGCTTCACTCACACACACCGGCGTTTTGATGGTATGGAAGAGCAGACATTCAATAAAAGTTATTTTTAATTAGTTTACTGACTTATTTTACTGTAGTCGATGGCCTGCTTATTAGGTACACTTACCTTGTACATACACTTACTGTAGGTATGCTGTATACTAGTACATGCATGGACGAATAATTGTAGCCCATCTGCCCATACTTGTCAATCACCCCCACATTGTTTTCTTCCTCATACCGTCATCGGACCATATTTTTGATCCCTTGTGTCACTTGTGGTTTGAGAATAATCTAACATGTCTAGCCAGTGTGAGTCCTATGACCAGAACTTCAATGCTGATAAACGGCTAGATGTAAATTAATGTAGAATGGCATCCCAAGACACTGCTAATGCTAATGGTAACAAGTCTTGGTGCTGATGCTAATTGACATCTGCCACACTTAATTAGCATGGGCGTTTGTGATGTGTAATTGTGGAGAAACTGTATCAATCTGTGCTTTTTCTTTTTTCCCTGTCTGTGTGTGCTGTCAGAATTTTTCCATGAGCTGATCGGTGTATCAGAGAAGTCAATGAATCAGATGTTCACGAAGACGTATGGACGCATGTACACACAAAACACGCGTCTCTTCCAGCAATTGTTTACACAACTGAGGCAATACTATACAGGTATGTGTAGACTGATATGACTGTATTTTGCCAGAACAGCTTCATATTGCCTTGTCATTGATTCTACAAGTCTCTGAGATGAGACTGGAAGGATCAACACTGTTCACCCAAAGATATTCCTTCATTTGGTGTTTTGATGATTGTAGCCACAAGACATGGTGCTCAATTGGGTTGAAATCTGCTGACGTTGAAGGCCATTGCACATGATTTTACATTATTTTCATTTTCATCAAACCATTCGGTGATCACTGTTACCCTTTCGATGGGAGGTGGAGTCATCCTGGAAGAGAGCACTCTCATCAGGATACAAATATTCCATTTTAGGAAGGTTATAAGTCAGAAGACCTTTGTATTGATTTTCCATGATGCTTCCCTCTAAGGGGACAAATGGATCCAAACCGAGGCCGCAAATATCAGTGTGCACCACAGCAGAACAGAACCACGCTGTTTCCATTTATTTCTCCCGAGTAAATATCTTTATCTCAGTAGGTATATCGCATGTGAATATACCTTACATGTATACATACAAATACACATACACACTGCCTCCTATTTTGTTGATGGACAGACCTTATAAAAACTCAAAAAAATCCAAGAATGGTGCTTTTCAAGCTGTCTTTGAGTTCTACAGAAATTCCCCAGGATCCCACAAGGGGGCATTATTACATTAGTTATCGTAAACCAAAGCAATTCTAATGATAAGACAAAAGTAAAGTATGAATTACAAAGTGTTTTCCAATCTTCAGTCACATTCAGGCCAGCTGCCACACTATTTACCAATACTCTGTTGGAAGCAAAATGTGGAAATAAACACAGATCAACTCGATATGAGCAAATTTATTTAGAAAATTGTTCACAGGAGTGTTTACGCAATACATTTGGAACATATTGGAGACTCATTAACATGAACCTTGGTTGACCAGCTTCAAATAATATAATTAGCGTGAATTGCTGCAAATTTATGGATGGACTACTATACTGAATAGATTTAAAAAACCACAATGTTTGGCATGAGCATACTATTAATATGAATCCTGGGATGAGGTTAGAACAGTTTTATAATCAGAGCATGCTCTGAGGAAATACAAGTCTCTACCATATCCAGTAAGTTTATCCACTTCAACGGAAAAGTGAGTCACAGACACAGCAGTTCGACGCAAGTATGCAAAAAGCATACAGTATTCAGTAGACAGCAAGAAAAAGGTTGATCATAAGCGCAGATAGCTCTGAGATGACATAGGAACAGCAGTGTAGAGCAGTCAAGATCTATCAGGCAAATCCAGAAAGTAGACACTGTAATGGTGAGGTTTTTGTGTGTGTGTGTGTGTGTGTGTGTGTGTGTGTGTGTGTGTGTGTGTGTGTGTGTAGATGGTGGGGTGTATATATCAGAAGCTGTGTCAGATTTCTGGACAGAATTGGTGGAGCGGGTGTTCACTCTTCTGAACCCTCACTATCACTTCAGTGTGGATTATCTGGAGTGTGTAAGCAAACACACACAACATCTACAGCCATTCGGAGAACTGCAACGCAAACTCAGCACACAGGTAACACGCACCACACATCACAAACATGTCGGGAGTGCGTATAGAACAGTGCTCTCAATGAATTTAATGACAGTGCCTTGCATCGGTCTTCATTACCTTGATCTGTTCCACATTTTGTCGTGTTACATCCTGCAACGGAAATGGACTTAACGTTACATTTGTTGAAAGGGGGTTGAATGAGTGGAATATGTACAATTTATATAAATTGTGTTTGCAGTCAGTATTTACGGCCTGAATTAGAACAAACATAAGCTGGATAAATAATTGAATAATTGACAAAAGCAAGGATAAACACATTTCGAGTTCGGACGCTCAGCAAAGATGTGGAAAAGAACTCTTTGAAATCACTGTCTCCACAGTGAAACATAGTGCTGGTAGCATCATGTTGTGGAGACCTTAGAATTTAAATGATCGGATCTGACAGAGAAAAAAAAAGGGTAAAACAATGTCTGGATCCAGATGTGCAAACTTAATAGAGATATATGCTAGAAGACTTGCAGCTGTACAGTGACTGCAGCCAAAGGTTTTATTCCAAGCATTTATTCCAAGCAAAGGGTGAATATTTATGTACTCACATTGCTGTCTCTATTTTTAGTTGTCTCGTGCTTTAATTGCTGCGAGGGCCTTGGTGCAAGGCCTCTCTACAGGCAGAGATATTGTTAACAAAGCCATTAAGGTAAGTGTTGACTGTTTAAATATTCACACATTTAGTAGCTGAACGAGTAACCTTGAGTCCATCATACTCACTGCCAGCTGTCAAGAAATGGACTTGATATAATATAAGTTTGGGAGAAATACCTGACTTGACGCTTCAATGTCTTGCGAGTTAACTCCCTATACATTTTAATCTCTCTCTTTCTAGTTGTCACAAATTTTCCCATCATCTCACCCATCCAGACCCAACCAGACCCTTTAGTGGGGGGGGTGTCTGGTTGTTTTCCGCAGAGTAGTCGTTTTCTTGAACTCTGACCCAGGTTCTCTGAGTTCTCCCCTTTTTTCCCCAGTTCCGCAGTAACTCTTCATCTCTTCATGTCATCTATTCATTACGACATGTTCTGCACTCACAAAATACATTAGTTTTATAATATAGGTAATGTAAGTATGTTATCAATCGCTGTGGCCAGTTGATGTGAGGGTGGGTGACACGTTCAGATGTTTTGTTTTATTTTCAGAGAGTGACTTTTCCTGTCTCAATCTCCCTGTTTCTCTCTTCTGTTTGTCTGTAGTTCAGTGTAAGTGCAGAATGTGGTCAGGCTTTGATGCGCCAGTTGTACTGTCCTCTATGTAGTGGGAGTCCTTCGCTCCGGTCCTGCCACCCACTATGCCTCAACATCATGAAGGGCTGTCTGGCCAATCTTGCAGAGCTTAACTCAGAGTGGAACCGCTTCATTGGTGAGCTACAATAAGGGTCAGTGCTTTGCTAAGTGGCTGATGGTTAAGGAAACTTTTTGAAGGGATGTGAATATATTTGAGCCATGACGATGTTAGGAGCTACTCCAGAGGAGTAACATACAAGGACAAGCATAGGTTGGATAAATAATTAAATAACAAGTAATTGACAATAATAAATCACATTTCGAGTTTGGAGACTCAGCAAACGTGGAAAAATATTCTCTGGTCTGATGAGTTAAAATATTTTCCTTTTGGGCCTTGGGATATCCATCTCCATGATGAAACATGGTGCTGGTAGGATCATGTTGTGCACTACAAACATTTAATTATCATGGCCTTTTTCAGTTGTAACTGCAAGCTAGCTTTGTGGTGAGTGTATCCGCCTCTTGACTGGGAGGTCACGAGTTCTACTCATGGTCGGGTCATACCAAAGATACCATCATAAAAATGGTACCTGCTGCCATCTGGCAATACGGATACAAGTAGGGAGTCAAACTCTAAAGAGGACTGGTCCCTCATTGTAACCCTAGCTAGGCAATAGGCTGAGGGCTATAGAAATGGAGATTTGGTGCTGCCCAATGTGCCTTGAAGGCTTGGATAGGAGACTGCCTGGAAAGACCAGGTCCTGGCATGGGAGGAACTTTGACTTTTTTTTTCCCAGTTGTATCTCGATCTTTGTCACAAACTTCATCATGTTCACCAGAAATTTAAATGTGTGAGATGAGTCTTAGGGGCTGTGTTTTTGCTTAAGGACTATTGTACCTAATGCATGGCTAAAGGTGGGTAGAGGGCCATGGTTTAGGTGCAGGATAATTGTAAGCACACAGAACTAATAATAGCGACAGGACTTTTTTCTGGGAAGCTTTATTCTTTCCTTTGTAATAATGGTTAAATGATGCACTCGTCTGTGCCAGACTCTCTCCTCTCTCTGGCTGAGAGACTCAATGGACCGTTTAATGTGGAGCTGGCTGCTGATTCTGTTGCTGTGAAAATCTCTGAAGCCATCATGCACATGCAGGAGAACAGCATCAGCATCTCGACCAAGGTAAAACACACAACACACATACGCACACACTCTTGTCAGTCATCACAGTATGTACATTGTATGTGAGTGTGTGTGTGTGTGTGTGTGTGTGTGTGTGTGTGTGTGTGTGTGTGTGAGTGCAGGTGTTTCAGGGTTGTGGGAATCCTCGTCCAGCCCCCAGTAGAACCAAGCGCTCACCGAGAGAACGAGAGAGAGAGCGTAAGACTGACAGAGATCGAGAGAGCAGGAAGACATTCAGGACATTCAGTCCAGAGGAAAAGCCAACAACTGCTGCAGGAACCAATATGGACCGACTGGTAGGACAAAGAGTTAGAGTTGAGGTTCTTGTGTTTCTGTATTCAGCTGTTTCTCATTATTCAAATTGTGCTGAGGCGTTCCTTTGTGTTTATGTGTCCAGATTTTCATTTGTAAACGCCTTTGTTCAGGTGTCATCATGTCATAATTATTCAGGTTTAAATATTAATGTGTTCAGATTGTAGTGTGCTAATTCAGTTCAGGTATTACTTTGCGAATTACAGTACTGTGCAAAAGTCAGAAACCACCGTTTTGTTTTCAATCAAATGGCCATTCAGGACTTATTGTTAATTATTATACATTTTTCCGTGGAATAAAAACATATTCTATTCCCTTCTAGTGAGTTTACTGATGACATACAATATTATCATATCGCTTATCCTCCATGTATTACGCCACTCTCCCCAATGGAGAATGAGCGTGCAATATCGTTATAATATTGCACATTGTCAAGACAACATGGCATCACACATCGGCGCTCATGCCAAGATCCAGTGACAAAACTTTTCTGCTGCGCATGCGCACAATCATTTCTTTGTCGGCCGGCAAAGAGAGACGACGAGGCTAATCCAGTGCTAGGTTTAAGCACTAAATAAATAAACTTAAAACTGAAACTAAAGACGTGCTGAACACCCGGAAGGCTACCAAAACTTCATTATATATTCTTCACGCATATTTACAAGAGAAAAACAAACCAACGGACATCGAAAAACTGGAAAAGAGACACGTTGGAGATGTAAAACTTCCACGCTAGCAAGTGACTGTGACAGTTTGTAAAAAACATGTCCGTGAAGTTTGCTTCATTAAAAGCGGAAGATTTTGAGAGAACAGGTGGCTCTGTAGCGTGTAGTTGCCGATGCTGATTTTAAAAGCAACTCAGTAAATTACAAGGTCAAGGTTTTTTTATTTGCCATTTGTGCATAAACCAACAGTTCAGACACATTGGAATTTTTGTGCAGGGCTCGCTCAGTCAACAGATTAGAAAATAAAAACACTATAATAAAAATATTGAAACGCTATACAATACGTTGGGGGGGGGGTTATATGCTCAAAATTTTAAATACAAGTATTAAACAGAAGGAGAGGGCAAATGTTAAATAACATTAATAAAATAAAAGGCTAGTCCTGAGTGCTGTTCCTGGATTATCAAAAGAGGGGAAAGTTATATGGAAATATTGCACATTTTGGGAGGGGAATGAAAGTTATGTGGGGATATTGCACGGTTAAAATATTGCACATTTATCAAAGGGTATATGACACATAATCCTTTTTCACAGATAATAGTACATCACATATTGCATATGACAAGCAAAGTGAGGTAGTAATGGTTATTGTTACGCTTATTCAATAATTTTGTTTTGCCATCAGTCTGACTGTAGCAGGGAAGAAGCTGTTGAAGAACCGTGTTCTATGAGTGGTGATGCTGTCCGATCTGCTGTCTCAGGTTGTACGTGCAGTGTTTGTGTCTGAGTAGAGAGTGAGCTGGGTGGAGTGAGTCTCTGATGATTCCCTCTGCTCTGTTCCGACAACGCTGCACACACATAGAGTCCATGGAAGGAAGTTTTGTCCCTATGATCCTCTCCGCAGTCTTTATGACTCTTTGCAGAGCCTTCCTCTCTGCCTGTGTGGTGTTACCATACCAGACGGTGATGCCTGCGGTGAGGAGGCTCTCTATCAGTCCTCTGTAGGCCAGGGTGAGAGGGCGATGGTTCAGACCAGCTTTCCTGAGCAGCCTGATGAAATAAAGCCTTTGCTGGGCTTTTTTCACTGTGGCTGCGGTGTTGAGTCCAGCTCAGGTCAGATGTAACCTGCAGTCCCAGGAATCTGTAGCTGTCAGCCCTCTCCACCTCAGTCCCTTTGAGGATGAGAGGTTGTAGAGGGGGAGGATTCTTCCTGAAGTCCAGTATTATTTCTTTGGTCTTGTCTGTGTTGAGGATGAGGTCGTTCTCCTCTCTGTAGACAAGAATGTTGTTTACCAGGATCCTGTACCCAGACTTGTCTTCCCCCTGGATAAGCCC
Source organism: Neoarius graeffei (assembly GCF_027579695.1). Taxonomy (NCBI): domain Eukaryota; kingdom Metazoa; phylum Chordata; class Actinopteri; order Siluriformes; family Ariidae; genus Neoarius; species Neoarius graeffei. Next base: position 13,169,621 of record NC_083588.1, read on the forward strand.
CAGGATGGTGGTGTCATCAGCATATTTGATGATGAAGGTGTTATCTTGGGTGGAGACACAGTCATGGGTGTACAGGGTGAAGAGTTTGGGGCTAAGGCAGCAGCCCTGTGGGGATCCTGTGCTGATTGTGAGCTCAGCAGACACCTGTCCTCCCATTCTCACCACCTGTGAGAATGGGAGGACAGGTGTCTGCACAGGGAATTACAGGAAAATAATCATAACATTCGGCTTGATTGTGCTAGCATTGTCCTGCACTAGCATTGGCCTTCGCTAACACTATACCAGCTAGAAGGTAACTGGACTGCCGCGCGAACAGCACCAAGTCGCGGGTAAGTTTGTATTGGCCTTCGCTTACGCTACTACTGAATGCTACACCGGCTAGAAGGTAACTGGACTGCCGCGCTAACAACACCAATTAGCAGGGAAGCTCGTGTTGGTCTTTGAGAATGCTGATATGAAGAGTGTATATGTATAATAATAATATTGGCTGGCTTTTTTCGTGGTTTATCAGATATATTCCATTCAGATACTCATCTTCGACTCATTCAATATCATGCTAGCTGAATGGAAGACATCTGATAGACTATGAAAAAAAGCCAGCCGATATTATTTAAATATTACATGGTAAACAGTAATGATGGGGAAATATACAACACATGAATTCCATTTTCAAACAAACATCCATGCAGTACTTATTTACAGCACAAATACAATATTTACAGATTTCATACTGTTTTTACTGTTGAAGACCATTGCATGATTTATGAACAATAGCAATAATTAACAATAATGATGGGGAATGTATTTAACAGAAAATCACACAGGTCTTCAAAAGTAAAAGAGTTTGACATCTGTAAATATTCTCGTTGTACGATTGAACTTTTGCACAGTGGTTGTGTGAATGCACACACACACATACATATACAGAGTTCATGTGCTGTTATGTTAAATGTATATACTGTGTTCAGACGTGAATGTTCTGGATTCAGGTTTTTAAATATTTATGAATGTACTGTATTATGGTGTTAACTTATTCATGTTCTGGGTTCAGGTGTGAATGTATTAATATACAATATGCATTCCTGTGTTCAGATGTTGGATCTCCAGCAGAGTCTGAGGCCAATGAGGGAGTTCTGGGTCATGCTCCCCCATTCTCTCTGCAATGAAGACAAAATGGCTGCTGATGTGACCAATGAGGAGCGCTGTTGGAATGGATACACACGTGGAAGGTGTGTATGTGTGTGTACTATCTATCTGAGTAAATCACTCAGGAGAAGCTGTCTGCAAACTTCACATTGGTAGGTGTGTCTTTGAATACTTATTGTATAGAAACTCAAAGGCTTACCTTTCAAGTATATCTGAGTAGCACACGGTCCTCAAAAGCACTTTTTTATTGCAGTCAAAGATGTCCGCTTTTAATGAATATTGAATATTTATGAACATTTATAAATATTGATTGAAAAATCCTGTCAGAAAATTGGTGGGACATCGTCGAGGAAATGGAAAAACTGACTCATTCTGTCAGGACTAAAGCAGGGACCCATACAAAACTCTGGTCTAAATGGACTGTGTACAAGATGAAGGATGGGTCGAGTTCTCGGGTGTTATGAGATCAGATTAATAAGAGTGTGAAGCGTGTCGTGCCCCCCTGTTTCAGTTGCATGTTGTGTCAAGTGTATGCGTTTTTGTTTTTTCTTTTCTTTTCGGATGTGGTGTTTGTCTTGGTCGTACGAATATGAATTGAGAAATGAATAAAGAAAGAGTGAAAAAAATCCGATCGAAAATAATTGGCTGGCTCTGCCCCATGGCCACGCTGCTTCTTGTGGCCCAAAACACTGGTGCTGAAGCGGAGCTGTCCCTTTAGCACCACCAGAGCCGTCGAACAAGGAGCAACACGCCGTTTAGACGGGGATTTCTTCAAGTCGCCGTCACAATTCAAAGACACACCCATGCCCCATTTTTCAAAATACACCCACTCAAACCTGCTATCATTTCCATGTAACATCAAGCTGCGTTATTTTGTCTTGTTAACTCCGACTGAGAGAATAAAGAGAGGCCAGCGAAGGACCAACAGTTTATAGCTGTGACAAAGTAAGTAATTTACAAGAAACAGCTTGTTTCACGGACGTCCCTCAAAATGAAATAGAACTATAAATGGCGAAAATAAATAATGATTATTAGCATTGGCAAATCACTCTTGGATAAGAGGAAGGAAGCACTTCGGAACATGCTGTTATTGAAAAAAAATGTGTGTATGTGTGTATAGGTATCTGATGAGTGTCACAGCTGATGGGTTGGTGAATCAGCTGAACAATCCAGAAGTGGATGTTGACAGTTCTCTGGACATCAGAACCCGTCAGATCCTCATGGAGCTTCGAGTGGCAATACACCGTCTCACACTCGCATATCAAGGAGTGGACACAGATACAGTACACAGTTAGTATGTCTAATTGAGGTTGCAAAACGGTCTCTTGTTGTTTCTATCGTTCACTCTGTCCCTAACCTGTCTGTGTGTGTCTAGGTGATGATGAGGATGGTAGTGGATCTGGATTAGTTGATGGGGAGGAGCTCTACAGGAATGATTGGCCCAATTCGCCACGAAGCCCTGCCCATCCTTACAAACCCCGCCCTCGAGACAGGAGTAGAGTTCATGGTTCGGTCAAATCAGCCGTCCAGAGAGTATCACCTCTTTCCTTTTTCTCTCTCTGCCTCTCTCTGTTGTTCTTTCTCATCCTCCAGTGGAGAAAATAAATTACTGTAGTTTTACATGAAAATTAATCTGTCATTTCCACAAGGCAGATTGAAAGACAGGCAGATGAAGAGACAGACTGAAAGTTGGACAGAAAGGGAGAAAAACAATGAGAGAGAGAGACAGAAAGAGACTAAAGGATGGTGTAGCTGATAATCTCACGTTCACTTCGTGTACATTTATATGTGTGTGTGTGTATGTGTGCTTTGTAGTGAATGTCAGCGAATGCATTGATAAATGTTCACACTCAATATGAATAAAGTGCATTTGATACTGATGTAACTTAAAGTTTTGGTGAACCAATCCAAAAGTGACATTCACCAATCAATCACAAACGTTACTGTTACCATCGAGTTGACGGTAAACAGTGACCTGTTGCTACTGTTTCACCGGTCTCGGTTCCAGAAGTTTCCGAGAGGAAACACTGCTCCATGATTGCGGCACTACAGTGTGACTCGTTCGGCTCTAGCGAAGTTAGCTATCAAATTCGTCAGGCTAAAACAACATGTTGAAAAGAACATAAAATACGACTGACACAAAATATTTAAAATCTGTGAGCCCGAATTCACGAGGTCTAATTTCATAACATCTTTTGCAATGCGATAAATTAAGTAATCATGCATCATTTTTTTGTTCAAGAAAATGTTTATATGAGGTGGTGGTCAATCTGATAGCTAGCTGGTTTGGTTTGATGCTTTAAACATTGATGTAAAAATTTTCTGGAATGTCTTTGGAGGTTATGAATGTGAAGGATACTTCTGGAACAAAGACTGTTGAGAAAGTGGAAGTCACAGTTCACATCCTTCCAGTCAGCCTCACTGAATGTTCAAGCTGAATGTTTTGTTCTGCATGCCCACGTGGTAGGACTCCATTTTAGAGTAAGGTTTAGGATTACAATTGAAATAGTTTGATCCCTGAGGTGGGTGCAGACCGTGTTTATTATTTATGTATGTACGTTTATTTATTTATTTATTTATTTATTTATTTATTAAAATGGTGTAAAGTTCAAATGTCTCTCAGCAGTGTTCAGGATCAGAGCTGCACACATTTATACACATTTTTGAAAGAACAAACCAATCTTGACTTTTTTTTATCATGGAATTTTGTATGGACACTTGTAATAAACTATACCTTGTTCTCTACTTCTAATCCAATTGTCCTTCATTTGAAACACAAACTAGACTCTTATTTCAGGTAAAGTCTGTCTGAAATATCATAACATGCAGATCAATACCCAATATACGGTATCTAGTGGCCAAAAACTTGTGGACAACTGACCATCACACCCATGTATGAGGGTACCGGTAAGTCAAAAAGTTTGAAGACGAATGAAAAAAAATCTTCATTTATGAAAATAATAAAGCTATTTCTCTACATATCCTCCTAAGTCTTCTGCAAGTGATGTTTCCATTGGAGAATTCCTTCTTTGTATTGCTTTTTTGAATTCTTTTGAATTCCTTTTGAAATCATAACATCTGTCTGAGAACTTTTTGACTTACCCTCGTATGCATTTTGAACATCCCACTGTACCCAAATGGTGTTAGCTTTAAAATTATTGTTGGAAACAAAACACAAATGAAAACAGACAGATTTCAAAGGTGACGAACTGATTTGTCGTTTTAGCCATTGGTGTAAGTTTAAACAGATCTGTTTTTCATCTTCACCCTTCACACTTTTCATGTCTTCCCCACTAATTTTATTGATCCAGTTGCTTTCAAAATGTCATCACCCAAAATTCTTAGGTTGGAGGAAAAAACAGGGGGGAAACAGGTTAGGGGGGAAAAATCAACATGTATACCATGTCCTACTGTTCATCAGCTAAGACATATTTGATTCCTGAGGTTTGCACTGGAGATAGGAAGAGAATATAGATACAGTGATGATAAAATTCCCAAAACTAACCAAACAAAAATGGAAAAAAATGGCCCCATCCACAGGACATGAGGTTACTGATTGGTTGGATGAGTGTGGTCGATCCCAACAAAATCAAACATGCATGGGTGACTTTGAACCAATGCATTCGACAGTCCTGTCTCAATGTTTGTGTCTGAATTAACGTGCTTCAGTCAGCTCTAGGTGACACTTCTTTCATTTTGTGGTCTCGCCATGCACACAGGGCATCTTTCTGGAGGTGCATGAGATGCTCTGCCTAGGCTTTTGGATACTACTATGATCCAATGGACATGGAAATACCTCTTTTGGGGTTAGATTTTGGAACAGGGGGCATCGGGCAGTAACCAAGGGTAAGCGCCATGTTAGAAGTGTACCACCCCAGCCACTTGATTTCATTCACCAGTGACATGAGGTAAATGCCAACTCTGAGTTTGTATTGCACCTGTTGAAATTGTTACATAACCTCAGATCCAGTTTTGGCATCATAATTTTTAGCGTGATAGGACTGAAGCTGATGATGAAAGTAGTGCCTAAAATTGAGAGAATCATCTTTGAGAATGAACAGCACCACTAATTTCCAGGTGATTTTGCCAAACATTGTTTTCCTTTGGCTGGCAGTTGGCATATCAATGATGATCAAGTTGTATATTTACCCCTGAGCTCAACAGAGCAGAAGCCTGTCAGTGTCCATTTCTCCTCACCTGAAGGGCACCTTGATGAATGGTGGTGATTTCTGGTACAAAGTGCACTGGCAGACAGGATATTGTTTCCAGACGTTCCATAATTCCATGTCAAGACCAAGCCAGTGGACAGGATCAAAGGTATGCAATATGGTCAGCATGGATATGCAGCAGTTGGATTACTTCATTCTCAGTGCCTGGCAGGATAGTATAGGAGTCCACTACATATGAGGAAGTACTTTGCTGATGATCAGCTTGTCTGGCTTTCCATGTTCAGCAGTTCTGAAGGCAGTCATTTGATTTTAGTTTTTGGGCAAGGATGCCTACTCTTGCACCTGCACAGGGATAATGCCAGGGTCAGCCTACACATTGGCATTGTCTTTGGCCAGGAGTACTGGATAGTGCTCATGATTGGCAGTTGGACATATTTGGCAGTGGTTCAAAGGGGATGGGTTTATTTGTAGCAGCTTCATGAAACCAGGTTTCAGCCAAGAAGGTGAAGGACTGGTAGCTTCTTAATACACAGCATTTTGCCTTTAACAGACATGTGTCACATCCGTGTGCATTTGGGCTTGGAGCTCGCAGCAGCGTGCCTCAGCCTGCACCTCGTATGCAGCATCATGCTCAAACTCATTTGGACCAATTGCCATGCATTTGTTCCTGATCAGAGTGCAATCACAGCTCGCACATATAATGGACTCTCTTCACACACAGACTTTGCGATGTATACAATCTTTTCCTTCTAACTGACATTACCAAGCCTTGATTACTGTTTTGTGACTCTTGTTTCAACTTTGCTTTCTGTTTTCCTGACCACATTTTGCCTTGCCTTGGATATCCTGTTTAAACCACATCTTTGCCTGTCCTTATGTATGCTCTTTGCCTCATGTTTTGGCATTGTTTGCTAGTTTGCTTGAAATAAACTCTTCCTGCACTTACATCTGTTCATCACCCATTTATGTGACAGCTCAAAACATCCAGTCATCCATTATCTGTAACCACTTATCCTGTCCAGGGTCGCGGGCAAGCTGGAGCCTATCCCAGCTGACTATGGGCGAGAGGCAGGGTACACCCTGGACAAGTCACCAGGTCATCACAGGGTTGACACATCGAGACAAACAACTCACATTCACACCTACGGTCAATTTTTAGAGCCACCAATTAACCTAACCTGCATGCCTTTGGACTGTGGGGGAAACCGGAGCACCCGGAGGAAACCTACGCGGACATGGGGAGAACATGCAAACTCCACACAGAAAGGCCCCCGTCAGCCATTGGGCTCGAACCCAGAACCTTCTTGCTGTGAGGAGACCGTGCTAACCACTACACCACAGTGCTGCCCTGGCTCAAAACATTTTTATGTTAATTATTTTGAATTGGATCACATTCAACAGAATTCCATGGATGTTTTTCAAATTTACCTTTGAGATTAGGAGTTATGGACATGTACCAGCCGGTTGAATTGCCTGTTTAAGGTAATATTAGCTCTGTAACTTGATGAATGAGGAGTAGCGATGGTGATATTAAGATCTGGTTTTCATACCAATTTCTGGAAACTGAAAGTACCCTTTGTGACGGTATTATGTCAAAAACAAAAATGGGATACGCAAGTGTGAGGTGTGGTTATGGCCACAGGTTACACCAATTATCAATTTCAGTGACCATTTCCCTGCTTATTTTCTTCACAATTCTTTAACCATAGTTAAAGTCAAAACATTTTATAATACGTAATTAATGCTGTTTACGGAAGGCTAAAAATGACTCAAAACAGGTAGTAATCAAATGGTACTTCATCTAGACAAGTGGTTTCATTCTTTTTAAAAAAATGTAAACATCAGAATGTATGGAAAACAATGCAATTCTATATATAATTATATAATTTATTATAAACAGATCATTTACTCAGTAACAGAGGCATGAACTGCATAATCAAACTGAATGCTGCAGGACTGAGAATTGTTGCTAATGCTAATAAATGCTAATAGTTGTTAATCTATTCGGCCAAACTCTACCAAATACTGTAGCGATGGTTCAGTCATTTGATTTGAAATAAAAACACACACACATACAGTCGTTGTAGTAAGGCAAAGGGTCTGGTTTTGTGCTGCGTGGGTGTGCATTGAGGATGGTGCTGTCGAAGGAGGTCAGGGTGTTGCTCAGTGTGAATCTGAACTCAGTATTTTCACCAAGTCTGTGTGTGTTTTTGTTTTAGCTTTGACAGTGTGGGTTTTGTCATTGTTGCTCTGTCCTTCCTGCAGTTTGTCCTGTCTTTTTAGTGAAGATCCTTTCTTTGCACTGTCACTCTGCTTCTGTAATCTAACATCGGGAGATAGATACCATAGATAGATAGATAGATAGATAGATAGATAGATAGATAGAGAGAGAGAGAGAGAGAGAGAGAGATTAAATTTATGTACTTCATAGAGCCGGAATATTGTGCATTACATCTGTCTCATTCACATTTTAAGCAGTGGACTGTCTCATCTTATAAAATCTCTGTCGGTACTCACTTGTCTCTGTTGAAGATGATGAATTCCTTTCTGACTGTTTCTAGACGTTGTTGCATGTGGGGTGGCTGGACACACACACACACACACACACACACACACACACACACACACACACACACACACACAATTTATCATTATATAAGCTATAATTGACACAATTATGACTTTGTGTGTGTGTGTGTGTGTGTGTGTGTTTATACCAGTGTGCTAGATGATTTGGTCGTGTGTTTGCTCTTGGCCAGTCGTTTTTTCTTTTTGTGGAGTGGCTTTGACTCCAGAATCATTTCTTCTAACTCAAACACCGGGTCACAGTTCAGACGTCCCCTCTACGAGACAAACGGGGAAGAGAAACAATAACAACAAGTGATGTGTATTTTAATAAGCAAAGATCATTGTAGGCGCTCCTCATAACACACACACACACACACACACACACACACACACACACACACACACACACACACACACACCAAAAAAAAAAAAGGCACTTGTCCTCTTGAATGAGAGTTGTGTGTGTATGTGTGGTATCTCACGTTGGGGGTAAATCCTGGTGAAACTCCTTTCTCCAGCACGGCTTCCCAGTTCATATCCACCAGGTATGGAAGGCGCTGAATATCTGACACACACGACAGCCGAACCTCTGGGTCCTTACTGAGCAGCTATACACATATACATACACACAAATGTTTATAGCGGTGTGAAATAAGTCAAGACCTTCCGACATATCTCCATTTTCCAAAATGCCCCTCACCAGGCGCAGCAGTGCCACCATGGCATTAGACCAGGAGGTTGAATATCGTACATGTTCAGAACGGAACATGCTGATGATGTCCTCCATAGCTGTGCTTGACTGGATATCATACGGCCTCTGACAGCGAGAGAGCCTGGTTACAGCCACAGGTTCCACTTCACCCGTTCTAACATAATATGTTATACATGTGCAGTTCAGTACTAAACATACCCATCCTCGTAAGAGCTCGTATGCTGTGATGCCCAAAGCCCACCAGTCCACAGCATAAGAGTAACCAGGACCACCATCCACAAAAGACTGGAACATCTCTGGGGCTGTAAAACACACACATACAGGTCAGTGATAAGTGGCGAGAGCCCATGTGATAAACACAACTCAGTGTGAGTAGTGATCTTCACCCATGTACGGTTTGGTTCCTGCCATTGACAAAGCCCTTGCCGAGTCCTTCAGTAATGCGGCAACGTTAAAGTCTGTGATGTGGACGTGACCTATATACACACAGAGAGAAACACACAAAATGTCATAGAGGGAGATGAAAAAAAAAGTTTAACTCTGATAAGCTAATGAAGGTTCAGCAAAATTAAAAAAAAAAGGATGAATAAATGCTAACTATTATGGTAGCCACTAAAGCTAACCTAAAATATCAGGCTAGCCCAAAACATCAGGTTCACCTTAAACTTAAAAGATCCCAATGTTGGCCAAAGGAATACTTTTTATAACAACCCTGCCAGTGTTGGGCCAGTGTTGACACCCAACATTGACCCAAGGTAATGCTTAACGTGCCAACATTAGCAAGGTGGACTGAGAGGTAGCCCAAAACATCAGGTTACCCATAGAGGAAGCTAAATTAAAAGATCCCAGTGTTGGCCAAAGGTATACTTTTCATTGCAACCTTGCCAATGTTGGGTCAATTTTGACACCCAACATTGCCACAAAGGAAGAACTAATGTTGTGTCAATGTTGGCAAGGTGGATTTAAAGGTAGCACAAACATCAGATTACCCTAAGAGGAAGCTAAATTAAAAGACCCCAATGTTGGCCAAAGGCATATTTTCAGAACAACTTTGCCAATGTTGGGTCAATTATGACACCCAACATTGACCCAAAGGAAGACCTGATGTTGTGTCAATGTTGGCAAGGTGGATCTGGAGGTAGCCCAAAACATCAGGTTAACCTAAGAGGGAGCTTAATTAAAAGATTCCAATGTTGGCCAAATGCATATTTTTCATAACAACTCTGCCAATGTTGGGTCAATGTTGACACCCAACATTGACCCAAGGTAATGCTTAATGTTGTGCCAACATTAACAAGGTGGATAAAACATCAGGTTACCCAAAGAGGAAGCTAAATTAAAAGATCCAAATGTTGGCCAAAGGCATATTTTTCATAACAACCTTGCCAATGTTGGGTCAATTTTGACACCCAGGACTGACCCAAAAGAATACCTGATTGATGTTGTGTCAGTGTTAGCAAGGTGGATTTGGAGGAAGCCCAAAACATCAGGTTAACCTAAGAGGCAGCTAAATTTAAAGATCCCAATGTTGGCCAAAGGCATCCTTTTCAGAACAACCTTGCCAATGTTGGCCCAATGTTGACACCCAACATTGACCCAAAGGAATGATTCATGTTGTGCCAACACTGGCAAGATGGATTTAAAGGTGGATGAAAGTCTGTCAGTTCTGGTGTCCCAATGTTGGCCCAATAAACAAAATCACTTTGCACCAACTTTAGCACTCAGTGTTGGCCCAACAGATTGACTGAATGTCATTTTACTCTTTGAGAGAAAGTCAATTTAAAATCAAAACAAACTAACCTTAAAAGTTCAGGTTATCTTAAACAATATAGCTCAGATAAAAAGACCAGGCGAATCGAAAAGATGAAGCGAAGTGAAACATTGTTTATCTAAGCAATGAAACTAAGCTAAAAGAGTAATTATTCGGCAAATCTAAGCAATGCTAGCATAATGGGGTTTAAGGGTTTAAGGTTAGAGTTCAAAAATTAGGGTTGAAGGCTTACCGTGCTCATCCAGGAGAATGTTATCTGGTTTTATGTCACTGCAGAGGAAGAGTAGCGTGTTAGGATTAGTTTAAAATCGTACAGCCAGGATAAAACACAGCTAAGTGATCGATGTGTCGCATTTATTCCTCCAACCTGTAAGTGTTCATTGTAAGGGTTGGGACAGAGAGTATGAGGATGCAAGAGGGACTGTGTGAGCTGTGACCGGGACACAGATATGATGGCATTGCTCATGTTTGTGTCTGTGATATGGGACTCACCGGTGGATGATGTTGCAGGACTGTAGGTAGCCGAGTGCCAGTGCTAGCTCACAGATGTATATTTTCACCGTCTCCTCTTTAAACTGGACATTCTGCTGCAAATGGTAGCGCAGATCTCCACCCAGTAACAAATCCACAACCATAAACATGTCCTCTTCATCTTGGAATGAGTACCTGTGCAGAGACACACAGAGAGACACCCGTACAAAACAGTAACACAAACCTTACAAGTGTTTCGATAAAGTGTTGATCATTTTTAGGCTCCGTCCGGAAGCCATCGAATTCATGTTGTGTTCGTGTTCCAGAAACATCATCAAAAGTCAAAATGTAACAGCCCTCACTGGTTTGTCCGAATGTCAGGCCAGAGACTATGAGCCGTCTTGATTCGTGTTGTGTTTGGTCAAATTTGATGACAAAACAAGCACGTGCAAATTCCACCATGATACATCATTTGTTTTTGACATATCTGGACAACCAATCTGGTCAGAGTGTGCATAAAAATCTGGCAAGGAAAAAAACTGGATTTCAAGTGAATTCCTCACAATCAATATCAATATCATCAGCAATTCTATCAAATACAGCTGTGCTTATTCAGGATGCTATTCTACATTCGTACACACTTCTGTCGAAAGCATCTATTAAACACGTCCATTGTTCGACTGTACAAATAAAACTGAGTTAAATATAACTGAATTCTGGCCATTTTGACCATCACATACTCACTCTTGCCATCACACGTGTCACTTCCTTGAATTATCACACGCTCCCTCTTGCCAAATTTCATTAAACGTGATTCCTGCTTTTTATACATATGGAAAGGTGAGAAAGACAAATAGATGGAGGCAGCAGAGGCCATTAAGCAGGTCAGAGACGCTTCATGTCGCAGTGACCTCAGACTGTTTATATCATTTCTCTCTCTCTCTCTCTCTCTCTCTCTCTCTCTCTCTCTCTCTCTCTCTCACACACACACACACACACACACACACACACACACACACACACACACACCAATGCATACAATGTGTCCATTAGGGAAAGAATCCCATCATGATCTTTGCCAGATTTGGTCATGCGTTGCCATGGCAGCACCTCCCGGGAACCTCCAAGAGCATCAATATAAATGATCAAGCCCTCTAAAACCCAGCATTTGGGTGTGTCTGAGACAATGATTTACCCAAGAAGAAGTGAATAGGGACAGATGGAAAAAAAAGGGTCTTAATCGGTATCACTGTCTATTTTGATCATTTCTGTCACATAAAGAACATATAATGTTCCATTACGAGCATATTCTTTAAAAAGTTGGGGGTCAGCCGTCGATGCCAGCCATGCCATCGACATGCAAAGGGCACATGAGCTTATTAGATTACACGCTTTTAAAACACAGCTTTGTGCCCATCTGTCTGACACAAACATGCTCGTATACCTTACGCTAGTGGGAGGTCAGAGAAATCAGACCGGTGTAGTTTGAAGGTAGAAGCTAGTCATGAGGTTAATCAGTAAGCTATAAACGAGAAGCTGGAGAAGAGAGTGGGGAGGGTTAAATCCAAGAGCTCGCAGAATGTTGCGTTGGATGTCAAGGAAATTTCCTTCAAACCCGTTTTAAATCAAATGAACCAAACAGCACCAGACATCAAAAATGAACCCATTTTATTTTTGCAGCTCAGGCTTTACACACACACACACACACACACACACACACTGACACACAGGGGTAAAGTGAGTCACTCTGTATTATTCTGTCTTGGTTCCAAAAAAAGAAGACCAATTACTCCTGCAGGGCTAAACACACACACACACACACACACACACACACACACACACACACACACACACACACACACACACACACACACACACACACTCCTGCAGCTGCTGTCGAATGTGCATAAGGACATTGTGCTTGTCTAAAGAGCACACTCGACCTACCACACACACAGACTGTTCTGCTGCACAAACACTGATATGTGTTCTTATATAAGTGCTGAATACAATATGCTGCCCTACTTTTAGGTCTGTTTGTATGTAGTAAATGTGTATGTGTGCATCACTCACCAGAGGTTGACAAGAAATGGGTGCTGTATCTCCTGCAGGATCTGCAGCTCCCTGCATACGTGCCTCACCTCATCACGCTCCACACAGGCATGCTTATTCATGTATTTCATCGCATACAGTTTCTTTGTGTCACGCTTCTGCACAATACACACCTGCGGCACAGATTGATGAATAGATAGGTATTATTATTATTATTATTATTATTATTATTATTATTATTATTAATGACGTACACAGAGACCTATATTGTATTTCCATTGACAGATGTCTACGCAATTTTCAACACTCAAAACAATAGCTGTTGGTGTGGATGTTGATTGTCGGGAATTATCCGTGTGAATGTGTTCTCTTCAGAGATTTATAGTGTCTTGCATAAGGACTCGGCTTCTTGTACTTTTTACACATTTTGTAGTGCTACAACCTGGACCTGAAATGTGGATTTTATACTATGAAACAACACGAAATAGCCCATAATATTCCAGTGGGATAAAATCAACATAGTCTGTAAAATTATTGATAAAAATAATAACACTAAAGTTATGATTGCATAAGTATTCGTTGTGAAACCCCTGAATTAGGTCTGGTGCAACCAGCTGCCATCAGAACTCACAGCTGAATGGAGTTCAGTGGAATCCAGCTTTGTGCAATTAAACCAGTTCCTGGAAGGCACCAGACACTGGTAGAAAACATTCTGAAACAAACAGCATCATAAATACCAAAAGACAAGTCCAAGAAGTTCTGGAAAAACATCACTCAGGGTCTGGTTATAAAAAATATCCCATGGAGCACCATTAAATCCATCCATCCATCCATCCATGATCCATAACCGCTTATCCTGTGCAGGATTGCAGGCAAGTTGGAGCCAATCCCAGCTGACTATGGGCAAGAGGCGGGGGACATCCTGGACAAGTCGCCAGGTCATCGCAGGGCTGACACATAGAGATAAACAACCATTCATACTCGCATTCACATTCACACCTACGGTCAATTTAAAGCCACCAATGAGCCTAACCTGCATGTCTTTGGACTGTTGGGGAAACTGGAGCACCTGGAGGAAACCCACGCAGACATGGAGAGAACATGCAAACTCCACACAAAAAGGCCCCTGTCAACCACTGGGGCTCTCACCCAGAACCTTCTTCCTGTGAGGCGACAGTGCTAACCACTACACCACCATGCCACCACCATTAAATCCCTTATTACCTCCAGAGTCTACCAGGGGACGAGATATTATTTTTGGTTGGGTTTATTTGTTTTTTGTTTTTTTGTTAACGATATTAAGGGAAAACTGCTGGATCAATCTTCATGAAACTTTCAGGATAGATGGGCATTGGTCTCAAATAGAACCACCAAGGGTCATCCGGTCAAGGTCACCAAAAAGGTCAAAATTGTTTTTGTTGTGGCTACTGCCTCATATAGAAGTGCCAGCCACTAGGTCATCGTGCACTGTGCATGCGCATACACGTGTTCTGATTAAAATGGCCGATGAGTGTATACAATTCGGTTCACCATTCAAAATAAATGGACGAAAGAAATCGCTTTCAGACATGTTTATGCTTATTACAGAGGGAAAGTGCGTTCCATTGAGCTCTAGCGCCGGGCCTTTTCCAGGAAACAAGAGTTTCAGTCATGGCGACAGCGTGTGTATGTCAGCCTCAGTTCGGAGGTTTCAGTTTCGAAAACTGTAAGAGGTAAGAGTAGAATAATATAAAGTACAGACACTTGGTATATTTTACTTCTGTGATTTTTAAATTGTTCATTTTTGGATTACGCTTCATTTTTGTGGCTACTGCCTCATAAATATATATGCTATATTTACTGCATGGACATGGTATCAGAAAACTATTTTATTTACAGTATAAGCAGTAGCTACATGGACGCATTGGGTACCTATTTTTTTCGCCATATCTTCCTTCATATTCATCATAAGTGCTACCGGGTGAGGTTTGCTTTGCCTGGCAACAGTTGTTTAAAAAATGGAATGAATATGGCACAAGCATGACTCTGCCTAGATGAAGCCATCCTCCAGTTGTCAGTGACTGGATAAGGAGGGCATGAGTGAAAGAAGCAACCAAGAGACCAAGGGTAACTCTGAAGGAACTGGAGAGATCTACAGCTTAGATAAGGGAAGCTATTCACAGGACAACCAAAAAAAAAACATGTTAAAGACTCAGCAAACATGTGGGGAAAAATAGTTTGGCAGAAACACAATATTGCCCAGTATCCAGCAAACATCATTCACATGGTGAAGTATGGTGGTGGTAGCATCATGTTTTGGTCATGCTTCTCATCAGCAGTGACTGAGGGTGCATTCGAAACAGGGAAAACTGTGTCTCAGGAGGCATCAAGGACCATTCCAAAACTGTTCACACTACTGTTTCTTGTCTTCCAAGATGCCTTCAAACTGACCCGAGTTGAAGGCAACATCAGTGTATCCTCAATGCTTCATGGTACCCATAAATCCATGTACCAGCTCCCTCAAACAGTGGAAAAAAACCTAAAAAACGAACTTCAAGTGGTGGACCGAACTTCACAGAAAAGTGAGTTTGTATACAAATATACATTTTTAGGCTTTTTTGCTTAGATTTTTGAAAAATTATTGAGAAATAAAAATTGTACTCGCTTATAACCTGAAGACTGTTATCGAATAAATTTGCTTGATATGACTTGTGAGGCATCTGTTAGCCAACTAGCTAACTTTTTGGTTAGTTCTCTAGTCACCCGTCACATGTCACCGTAAATGTGATCTTAAAAGGTCATTCGAAACGAACATCGTAAGAGGATACCTTCAGATGAAAGTCTTGCCTGATGAGACACTGCAGCGAGGTAACAAGGTAACAACCTTCTATTTCGAAAGCAGCTTGAAACACTTGTCAGAGCAATATGTATGCGGCTTTAAAGTCAGCCAAAGTCGCAGTTGATGGGGGGGATACTTATGCAACCCACAAATGTATGCATTTAGTTGCATGAACCTTTGTCTTACAGTAAAATAAATATTTGCACCTTAAAAGTAGACGGCCTTTCGATTTCATAAAATCGGTGAAATTTAGTTCCCTCTGAAATTTGGTCCTTGTGATCTATGTTTATTTCTGTAATATCTAAAAAATTTAAAAAAAAAAAGAAACCAGGCCATTCTGTGGCTGGGAAGTTATTTAATTCGAGTGGATTCCTGAGCAAATAATGTGCATGAACTCGCTTGCTTTGTGCAGTCAAGCAGACAGAGGAAGTCCGTGTGCGCATGCATAGTTTTACCTTCCTCTTCTTTTTCTTCTTCTTTTGGGTTTTACAGCAGCTGGCATCCAGTGCTGCATTACTGCCATCTATAGGTTTACCTTGACCGTGCTAAACAAACAGCTGATCACACCGAGGTGCTCGCTGACTGCCGATATTTATTAGTTTGGTCCTGCGTTTCCTTTCTTTCATAACATAACGTCTTTTTTCTCGCTTTCCGTTACTGTCGTCGGTCTTTTACGTTTCATAAGTTCACTCACGCCGTCCATTTCCCTCTCCTGTTTCCAATTTGTATCCCACAATGCCTTGTGCAAATGGGGAAAGCCCACCACGTGATGCATGACATATTATCTTGTTTTTTGTCATGGTGAAGCAGGAAAAAATAGCTGAGAATTTCGGGCCACGTGGCCCGATTGTTCTATTTTTAAAAAAACTAATAAAATTGGAAGTCTGGTTCAAATTCAGGAGCTTTCGATCCACAAAACAAAAATAATTGGGTGTTGGGGAAAATTATTTTTATGACCTAAACTTGAAAAATCTGAAAGGCAGTACAGCTTTAAAATATTAGACATATTTTGTCAATCATATGGTAAAATCCGAATGAAATCCAAATCATTTCCAGGTTGTAACAGGACAAAATGTGGAAAAGTACAAGGAGGGTGAATACTTATGTAAGACAATATGTTTTTACTGGAGTACAATGTGATTGTGAAAACAGAGCAGCCTGAGGGTGTGTTGTTTGATGACTTGTTAGTCTCTCTCTCTCTCTCTCTCTCTCTCTCTCTCTCTTCATCTTTTCCAGATGAACTTCAAGTTCATTCAGAGAGTTGTTTAAAGTGATAGAAAACGGGGGCAAGAAATGATTAGTGTAAAAAGATGATGGCGTTAATCGACTGTAATTAAATGTGACATTTCTATTAAATGTCAGCAAGAAACTGAGAAAGACACACATGACCATTTAAATGTTACAGCCTGTCGTGTGTGTGTGTGTGTGTGTGTGTGTGTGTGTGTGTGTGTGTGTGTGTTCTTACTTTACCAAAACTTCCTTTCCCGATGGCCCTGAGAATCTGAAAGTGGTCAAAGTTCACTGTGAAAAAGAAGAACATCTCACATAATTATATTATTAATACTAATAGAAATATTTAGATCTTAGATCTCTGGACTGCCATGGCATCATCGAGAGCCAAGAAAGCCCACACATCAGTCTCTATCTTCTTCTTCCAGGTCATTCAGTGGATTTCTGGGCATTCCCAGACCTGTCAGGAGATATAACCCCTCCAGCAAATCCTGGACTGATACCAGTGTCCTCTCCTGATCGATAGACCTCCATCTGGAGGCACAATCCTTATTACTGGTGGTGTCTTTTCATACACAGGTCCCACACATTCACGACATTACCCCCACCAATTCATGTTCTGAAGCTGTCCAGGAAACTCAGTCAACACAGATAGTTTGAATACATAAACTAATATCACACAAAGCTGAGTTTCCCAGTTGATTGTCTGGAATTAAACACTTGTTAGCTTGTTATCTGGCTACTTATTTGGCTTCACTTCATGCAGCCTGTTCTCTGCATGGGCAGGGGGTTTACACAATTGCCATTTGTCAACATTAATATTTTGTGCAATGAATTAATGCATTGCATTTAGATGGGTATATTTAGCTAAAGGACTGGTAAATATATACCCTTATAACTGATTTCACACTTATTTAACAGCCAACACCTTACTATACCCTTAATGACACCATGCTAATCAGATGCCTAAACCCCCTCAGTTGGCTCCTATCATTGCAGAGAACCAGAAGCTCTTGCCTGAGCTCCTTCAGGATTGTTGTGCTCCTCCTCATATCACAGTATCTGCAAGGGGGAAAAAACAACACTTTGGCCATGTGTAATTTCATTCCATCAGTGTCTCCACTCCAAAAAAAACCCACCATATTAAACTGCATATTTCAGTGTACATCTGCACAGTTGTGGCCCTGACACCTCATAATCCTGAAGTACCTCCCACTGAATATTTGGCAGACATGATTGTGAGCTCTCTCCATGCAACCTTCCATACTCATTTTCTTCTGGAATGTCTCGTTTCACTAGCTTGAGTCTTCTTTACACTCCATGTAACTTCTCTCCTTCAGGACATGAGAGAAGCTTTCTTTGAAGTGGGTGCTGAAATGAGGTCGACTATTCCTAAGTACACCTAGGCACTCCATTAACATGCTCTTTGGTACGGACAAACCATGACTAGTGCAGAAGTCCAACAGAATCTGAACACTATGGTTCATATCAGGAAAGCCAGTTCTTCCTATTGATTCCACTCAAGGTTTTGCAAGCATTGTGACTGTGAATGGAGATGGTGGGCAGTGTTGTCATCAAGTCACTAAACCTCAAGTCCGAGTCCAGTCTTGAGTCCCCAGTGTTCAAGTCCGAGTCAAGTCCAAGTCATAAAAGAAAATTCCGAGTTGAGTCCGAGAACAAGACTCCAACCACACCATTTGATGGTGGTTGTTGCTGCCTTTATGTGAAACTGTCTCTGCGACTGTGTTGGACAAACGTTACTGCTTGACTGCACCATTTTAGTTCATAGGCTACAGATAAAAAGCTTGTTCATTGCTCAGCAAGGCCCGCCCACTATCAACAGGGCAAATAACATGAGAGAGGGTTAACACACGCTAGTTCATCGCTCAGCAAGCAAGCCCCGCTATCAACAGAGCAATGAACATAGCATGTCACTTTCTTCTCTGGGTGGAGTCTTGCTAAACGACAATTGAAGTTCGAGGTTGTCCCTGTCGTCTCCTCGATAGTTCTTCTACATATGGAACACATTGCAGTGCTTTTTTTCCACTGCATGAGAAGTCTGTATGAACAAAGCGGACAATCCTAGAGGTGTTCTCTCCAGGCATTTTAGCGCCATTAACGTTAGTTTGTTCCTGATCATGATGTATGAACAGGTGCATTCTCTTGTGCATTCTCTTGCACGAAATTAGTATAAAAATTAATTTAGATATAAGTATAAATATCTTATGCCAAATTATTCTGGCATGTTCCAAAAAATAAAGAAAAAATCAGAGTCCTCGTCTCCAATTTACGAGTCCGAATGCAGTTAATACACGAGTCTGAGTCCAAGCGCAAGTCCAAGTCGTCAGTGCTCAAGTCCAAGTCAAGTCACGAGTCCTTAAAATTAGGGCATGAGTCAGACTCGAGTACTACAAGCCTGATGGTGGGACACTCTCTAGGACTCTACATTCTCAGTGGAAAGCATACAAAACTGGACCTTAATAATAATAATAATAATAATAATAATAATAATAAATTTAGTGTCCAGTCATAGGCCAGCAGACACACAGATAAACAAATAAATAAAATAACAAGATCAGACGTGTTGGACAAACCCTACAGCAAATTCATTTGGAACACACCCCACTATAATGGGATATGCATGCATATGTTTTACATAAGAATATACCATATACATTATTAAACAGTCTAAAGGTCAGAGAGAAAAGGGAAAATGGAAATCTAATATTTATGAACAATAAATAGCCCTTTGTCTCTGTGTGTGTGTGTGTGTGTGTGTGTGTGTGTGTGTGTGTGTGTGTGTGCGTGTGTGAGAGAGAGAGCGAGAGCAAGAGAGAGAGAGAGAGAGAGAGAGAGAGAGTGAATAATTAATGTGATTTAAGCTTAGATCTGCTCTGTGAGCAGTTCAGCACAGAAGCTCCGACCCCTGAGACAGGATGAAAGGAGCATACCAAAAAGGACAAAAAGCAGGAGAGAAAGAGACAGAGATAAGCAGGAGGGGGACAGAGCGAGGGGAAAAGAGTGACTCTGTGAAACAAAATGAGAAAGAGAGAGAGAGAGAGAGAGGGAGGGGCAGCTTGAAGAGAGAAGGTATCTAACCAGTCCAATAAAAATGTATTTTTATTGATTATGATGTTGAACAGACTGATAAGGCAGAAGACAAAATTAATATGCAATAAAAAAAAATTGACACGTAACATGGTAATAAGGGTTCCTTTAACCAGTCCCAAACATGCTGTCTCAATCTTTCTCCAAATAACAAAGACCACACCATCATTACATACAAATGTGTGACAAATTAAATAAATAAATGTGGCAAAAATAATGTGGACTGGATGCTACAGTTTCTTCAGTCAAAAGATCTCAACCTAACTGAACACCTATGGGAGAGATTGGAATACCATGTTAGACAGCACTTTCCATCATCATCATCATCATCATCATCATCATCATCAAAAAACCTGATTGATGCAATATCTTTTGTTTGATGAACAGTGGTGTTCATTCCTCCAATATGGTTCCACAGGTACTGTATATAACATCAATGCTAAGGTGTATTGAAGCTGTTCTAGTGGCTTGAAGTCATGGTGGTGTCTGGCGGCATTAAGTCATTAATTGAAATGAATCATCAAAAATTCGTAAAATCTAAATATATTAAATAATATAGTGGGGCACACAAAAACACAAAAGCCCACAAATAATTGCAAGACGGAGCAAATATAACCACAAAATGCTGAAGTAAAAAAGAATATCATGCAGCCATCATCATCAGCTTCATGTCAATTGAATGTCATTGTGGGGGTGTCAGGATAGAAGTGTCAGTCAAGACTCTACACTGTTCCCTGTCTTTGGCAGCTGGTAGAAGTGCAGTGGATCTTTGGCTCATCCATTCTTTGGTGCCAGGATTTGTGCTGGCAGCCCCTGCAATGCTTTTCCTCAACTGTGCCTTGGAGGATGGTCTTGGCCACAGCGTTGTAGTGGATTACATGGGTATACCAGACAAGCTTGCAGCACTTGATAATGTTGAGGGGTGATTCTTGTTTGCCAACATGGTTGGTAATGGTCTGCCTTACTAAACTGATTAAAGCAACAGTCAGACAAAATACAAATTAAAAAGGTTTGCCTGATGAAAAAGCCGGTTCACTTGCATATGAAAATTAGTGCTTTGTCGTCTCTGACAAAAACAGCTCCTCATGCTGGGTCACTCGGTTGGAGACTAAGTGTCCCATCAGCCTAAAAAAATCTGAGATGGGGAGGTCAGTATCGTATGAAAAGACAAGAAAATTAAAGACAAGACAAGGATGATTACAAAAATAGATTAATAGCTTGGTGAAGTGGTTGATCTTTAGTCTTTGTTTGAAGACAACCAGTGACTCAGTGTCAGCCCTGTGATGACCTGGCGACTTGTCCAGGGTGTACCCCGCCTTTCGCCCATAGTCAGCTGGGATAGGCTCCAGCTTGCCTGCAACCCTGTAGGACAGGATAAAGCGGCTAGAGATAATGAGATGAGATGAGATGAGATGAGATGAGATGAGATGAGATGAGATGAGATGAGATGAGATGAGATGAGATGAGTGACTCAGTTGTTCAGAAAATCAGGGAGACTTCATTCCACTACCTGGATGGCAGGACAGAGAAGAGCCTTGATGCATCTCTTCCTTACCTGGTGAGATGGTGGGTCCAGTCAAGCCATGCTAGAGTCTCGGAGGGTGTATTGTAGAGTGTGGCATGATAAGTGCCTTAAAGGTACAACCCCAATTCCATAAAAGTTGGGGCACTGTGTAAAACATGAATAAAAACTGAATGTGAAGATTTGCAAATCATGGAAACCCTATATTTCATTGAAAATAATACAAAGACAACATATCAAACGTTGAAACTGAGACATGTTATTGTTTTCTGAAAAATATATACTCATTTTGAATTTGATATCAGCAACATGTTTCAAAAATGTTGGGGCAGGGGCGTGTTTACCACTGTATTGCATCACCTCTACTTTTAACAACACTCTGTAAACGTTTGGGAACTGAGGAGACCTATTGCTGTAGTTTTGAAAGAGAAATGTCATCCCATTCTTGCCTGATATCAAATTTCAGTTGCTCAACAGTTCGGGGTCTCCTTTGTCATATTTTCCACTTCATAATGCTCCAAATGTTTTAAATAGGAGACAGGTCTGGACTGCAGGCAGGCCAGTTTAGCACCTGGACTCTTATACTATGGAGCCATGCAGTTTTAATATGTGTAGAAAGCGGTTTGGCATTGTCTTGCTGAAAGAAAGAAGGCCTTCCCTGAAAAAGATTTTGTCTGGATGGCAGCATATTGCTCTGAAATGTGTAGATATCTGTGGCAGCGGGGGTGTGGTCGAGCGTTGGTCTGTAAATGGAGGGCGGAGTCGGGGAAGGTAAGTGGCAGAATCACTGCACCTGATGGGAATTAACCTGTTTGTGTGTCTTCCCCAGTGACCGCGCCCAATAAGAGGAGAGGGAGAGCAGAGGAAGGGAGCTCTCTCCCCAACCAGAACAATTGTATGTGTGTGTGCACGAGCGTGTGTGACTGGACGAGTGTCCTGGATGTCAAAAGCTGTAAAGGTTAAATAAAGGAGTTTAAGAGAACTCAGTTCTGGCCTGCCATGCTTCTGTGCTCCACCCACCACAGAGCATTCCTACAGTGGTGCTGAAGCCCGGGACGGAGCGCAGAGGAGAACAGCCCCATGGAGTCCTCCCCCTTCAAGGACCTGATCCGTGCCCTCGCCACGGCCCAACAGAGCCAGCACCAGGTGCTGGTCACCCTCCGGAAGGAGCAGGAGCAAAGATTCGAGGTCCTGGTGCTGGCGCAGCAGGAAGATCGCCAGGCGTTTTGGCACCTACTCGCGTTGGCGGGGTCCACCACCTCCACCGCCGCGGACCCTCCCCACCTCACCCTAACGAAGATGGGCCCGCACGATGACCCCGAGGCCTTCCTCACTCTCTTTGAGCAGGCAGCAGAGGTGTGGGGCTGGCCGGTGGAACAGCGCGTGGCACGCCTCCTCCCCCTGCTAACGGGCGAGGCGCAGCTGGCCGCGCTACAGCTCCCCACCGACAGCCGGCTGGTCTATGTCGACCTCCACAGGGCCATCCTCCAGCATGTGGGGCACACCCCGGAGCAACAACAGCAGCGCTTCCGCGCACTGCATCTGGAGGAGGTCGGCCGGCCATTCGCGTTTGGCCAGCAACTCCGGGACGCCTGCCGGCGGTGGCTGAGGGCCGACAACCGCGACGCCGAGGGAATCGTCGATCTGGTGGCGCTGGAACAATTCATCACCTGACTTCCCGAAGGAACAGTGGAGTGGGTCCAGTGCCATCGCCCGGCGTCACTGGATCAGGCCGTCGAGCTGGCGGAGGACCATAGGCATCTGTTTCGACGGCAGGACAGCATGTCTCCTCTTTTCCCCTCTCCTCTCGCTCTCTCTCCCCCTCCCCTTCTGTTCCTCGTCCTCACCCCATTCCCCCCCCTGTGGAGGTGGGGGCCGGCTCCACCACAGCCGGCCCGCCGCACCCGCGGTGCCCTACCGTTTCCCACTTCCGTGTCTGTCTCTCCCCTCCCTCAGGTGAGTGAGCTCCGGAACACCAGTGCAGAGAGAGAGCCTGGGCCGGTTTGCTGGTGCTGTGGGAAGCCGGGGCACCTCCAGCATCAGTGCTTGGTGATGGAGGTGGGCGCGGTGGTCCGGATCCCCGATGCGCCAGGGACCACCCTCGATCGGGCCAGAGCGTATCGCATACCGGTGAGTATTCAAGGGGATATGTATCAGGCTTTGGTGGACTCCGGCTGTAATCAGACCTCAATTCACCAAAGCCTGGTGCAAGACGAGGCATTGGGAAGAGCACAGTTGGTGAAGGTGTTGTGTGTGCACGGGGATGTTCACAACTACCCTTTAGTGTCGGTCCACATTCTATTTCGAGGGGAGAAATTTAGAGCAAAGGAGGCAGTTAATCCTCGCCTTACCCACTCGATAATTTTGGGGACTGATTGGGTGGGATTTCGGGAATTAATGATTAATTTAGTGAAGAGTGGGGCCTGCCATAGTTCAGCAGGGGGATGTCCCGGTGTGGCACTGGCAGGAGCAGCTGTCACAGAGCCGTCTATGTCCTCACCGCGTCAGAGTGAGGAGCAGCAGGCTCCTCCTCCCTCTCTCAGGGAATCCCTCGCGGATTTCCTGTTAGAGCAGTCGCGAGACGAGACTCTGCGGCATGCGTTTGACCAAGTGAGAGTAATCGATGGTCAAACGCTCCAGCCAAACGCCACCCTGTCCTTCCCCTATTTTTCCATTATTAAGGATAGATTATACCGAGTGACGCAGGACACTCAGACTAAGGAGCCAATAACACAGCTTTTGATCCCAAAGAGCCGCCAGGAATTTATATTCCAAGCGGCTCACTTTAATCCCATGGCTGGACACCTGGGGCAGGATAAGACACTAGGACACCTGGGGCAGGATAAGGCCCGGTTCTATTGGCCAGGGATTCGCGGCGATGTCCGTAGGTGGTGTATGGCGTGCCGCGAATGCCAGTTAGTAAATCCAGCGGCCATTCCAAAAGTGCCTTTGCGCCCTCTGCCATTAATCGAGACCCCGTTCAAAAGAATTGGGATGGATCTCGTCGGGCCATTAGATCAGTCAACACGAGGATATCGCTTTATTTTAGTTCTGGTGGACTATGCAACGTGATATCCGGAAGCAGTGCCTCTTCACAATATCTCAGCACGTAGTATTGCGGAAGCACTCTTCCGCGTCATATCCCGAGTTGGAATCCCCAAAGAGATTCTGACTGATCAAGGCAGTACGTTTATGTCACGCACACTGCACGAACTGTATGGGTTACTGGGAATTAAGCCTATCCACACCAGCGTTTATCACCCACAAACGGACGGCTTCATCGAACGGTTTAATCGCACCCTCAAAAACTTAAGAAATTTGTAAGCGAGGACGCACGCAACTGGGATAAATGGCTCAAGCCCCTGTTATTCGCAGTGCAAGAGGTCCCACAAGCCTCCATGGGGTTCTCCCCGTTCAAATTATTATATGGGCGTAAGCCGCATGGCATTCTAGATGTACTGCAGGAAAATTGGGAGGAGGGACCTTCAACAAGCAAAAACGAAATTCAATACGTTATCGATCTGCGTGCAAAACTCCACACACTCACACACCTAACCCAGGAGAATTTGCGGCAGGCCCAAGAATGGCAAATCTGCCTGTACGACAGGGGCACGTGCCTTAGGGAGTTCGCACCGGGAGATAAAGTACTCGTGTTGTTGCCCACGTCGAGCTCCAAATTGATCGCCAAGTGGCAAGGACCCTTTGAGGTCACATGGCGAGTCGGGGACGTCGACTATGAGGTGAGGCGAATGGACAGGGGTGGGGCGTTACAGATTTACCACCTCAATCTGCTAAAACTTTAGAACGAGGAGGTCCCCGTGGCGTTGGTGTCGTTGGTTCCAGAGAAGGCGGAGCTGGGGCCGGAGGTTCAAAAGGGAACATTGACATCGCCTACCACTCCGGTCCCCTGTGGAGACCACCTCTCCCCAACCCAACTCACAGATGTTGCCCAGTTGCAGACAGAATTTTCTGATGTGTTCTCGCCCCTGCCTGGCCGCACCCGCCTCATAGAACACCACATTGAGACACCCCCGCGGGTGGTAGTGTGCAGCCACCCTTACAGGCTGTCCGAACACAAGAAAAAGGTGGTTCGGGAAGAACTCGAGGCCATATTCGAAATGGGCATCATCGAGGAGTCCCATAGTGACTGGAGCAGCCCAGTGGTCTTGGTTCCCAAGACCGACGGGTCGGTCCGGTTCTGTGTGGACGATAGAAAAGTCAATGTGGTGCCTAAATTCGATGCGTACCCAATGCCTTGTATTGACGAGTTGCTCGATCGACTAGGCATGGCTCATTTTTATTCGACACTGGATTTGACAAAGGGATATTGGCAGATCCCCTTGACTCCGCTATCCCGAGAAAAAACGACCTTTTCCACACCGTTTGGTTTACACCAGTTTGTCACACTTCCTTTTGGGCTGTTTGAGGCGCCTGCTACGTTCCAGTGGCTTATGGACAGGGTCCTCCACCCCCATGCCACCTACGCGGCTGCATACTTAGATGACATAATCATCTATAGTAATGACTGGCCGCGGCACCTAGAACACCTAAGGGCCGTCCTTAGGTTGCTGAGGTGAGTGGGTCTCACAGCCAACCCAAAGAAGTGTGCGATTGGGCAGGTGGAAATATGGTATCTGGGCTTCCACTTAGGCAATGGGCAGGTGCGTCCCCAAATCAATAAGACAGCAGCAATTGCGGCCTGCCTGAGGCCCAAGACCAAAAAGGGGGTGAGACAGTTCTTGGGGCTGGCTACTATCGTAGGTTTATACCTAATTATTCGGACGTCACCAGCCCGCTGACTGATCTCACTAAAAAGGGGGCACCAGACCCGGTCCAGTGGACGGAGCAATGCCAGCGGGCTTTCTCTGAGGTAAAGGCTGCACTGTGTGGGGCGCCACTGTTACACTCCCCTGACTTTTCCCTCCCCTTTGTTTTGCAACAACCCAACCAGAACACTTGTATGTGTGTGTGCGCGAGCGTGTATGACTGGGAGAGTGTCCTGGATGTCAAAAGCTGTAAAGCTTAAATAAAGTAGTTTAAGAGAACTCAGTTCTGGCCTCCCGTGCTTCTGTGCTCCACCCACCACACAGCATTCCTACAATATCATTCAGCATTAATGATACCTTCCCAGATGTACAAGCTACCCATATCACATGCACTAATGTACCCTCATACCATCACAGACGCTGGTTTTTGAACTGTGCAGTGATAACAAGCCAGATGGGCCCTCTCCTATTTAGCCTGGAGGACGTGGTGTCCATGATTTCTAAATAGAATTTCTACTTTTGATTCATCAGACCTCAGGACAATTTTCCACTTTGCCTCAGTCCGTCTTAAAAGAGCTCGGGCCCAGAGAAGGTGGCAATGTTTCTGGATATTGTTTATATCTGGTTTTAACTTGCATTTGTGGATGCAGTAATGAACTGTTTTCACAGATGATGGTTTTCTGAAGTGTTCCTGAGCCCATACAGTGATTTCCACTACAGACACGTGTCTGCTTTTAATGCAGTGTCTCCTGAGGGCCTGAAGATCACAGGCATCCAACGTCAGTTTTCAGCCTTGTCTCTTGCATACAGAGATTTCTCCAGATTCTCTGAATCTTTTAATGATATTATGGAGCATAGATGATGTGATCCCCAAATTCTTTGCAATTTTTCATTGAGGAACATTATTCTTAAATTGTTACACTGTTTGCCCTCGCAGTCTTTCATAAAGCATTGAACCCATCCCCATCTTTACTTCTGAGAGACTCCACCTCTCTGGGATGCTTTTTTTTAATATCCAGTCATGTTACTGACCTGTTGCCAATTAACCAAATTAGTTTTTTTTAAGCATTACACAACTTTTTCAGTCTTTTGTTGCCTGTGTCCCAACTTTTCTGAAACGTGTTGCTGACATTAAATTCAAAATGAGCATATATTTTTCAAAAAACAATAAAATTTCTCAGTTTCAACATTTGATATGTTGTCTTTATACTATTTTCAGTTAAATATAGGGCTTCCATGATTTGCAAATCTTTGCATTCTGTTTTTATTTATGTTTTACACAGTGTCTTAACCTTTTTGGAATTGGGGTTGTAGACTGTCTTTCAGATTTTTCCAAGTTTAGGTCATGAAAAGAATTTTCCCTGAGACCCAATTATTTTTGTTTCGTGGACCAAAAGCTACTGGATTCGAATCACAGACTTCCAATTTTATTAGGTTTTTTGTTTTAATAGATCTATTTATGAATTTAGGGCCACATGGCCCTAAATTCTCTGCTATTTTTTCCTGCTTCACCATGACCCAATTCAAGATCCTACGTCATGCATCACGTGTTGGGCTTTTCTTGTTCGTGCAAAGCATTGTGGGATACAAATTTGAAACAGGAGAGAGAAATGGAGGACGTGAGTGTGCGAATGAAATGTGGAAGACCGAATACAGTAACGGAAAGTGAGAAGAAAAGACATCATGTTGCGAAGGAAAGGAAACGCAGGACCAAACTAATAAATATTGGTGATCAGCGAGCACCTCGGTGTGATCAGCTGTTTGTTTAGCGACAGAATTACGGAACTGTCAGTGCACAGTCAAGGTAAACCTGTAGATGGCAGTAATGCAACACTGTGGATGCCAGCTGCCGTAAAACCCAAAAGAAGAAGACAAAGAAGGAGAAGAAGGTAAACCTGTGCATGTGCACATGCACTTCCTCTGTCTGCTTGACTTTGTGAAGCAAGCGATTTCATGCACATTATTTGCTCAGGAATCCCCTCAAATTAAATAACTTCCCAGCCACAGAATGGCCTGATATTTTGTGAGATTTTACAAATAATAAACATGGATCACAATGACCAAATTTCAGAGGGAACTAAATTTCACCGATTTTCTGAAATCGAAAGGCTGTCTAGCTTTAAGGGAGGTGGGTGCTGGTCCGTGTTGTTTTTGTAGGCAAGCATCGGTGTTTTAAATCCAATGTGGGCAGCTACAGGAAGGAAGCATTGCAGTGGGATGGTATAGGTTAACCCTGGGGAGGTGCAGTTAAATTCTGAAACATTTGCAAGATCAGATGATGAGTTGCAGTAGTCCACAAAAATGGATTTAACAAATGCCTCAGTGGCCTCCTTTGATAGAAATGGCTGGATCCACCTGATGCTGTATAGTATGACCTACCCCAGATGGTGTGATGCAAGAGTTGTCCAGATCACATAATCAAAAGATCGGGGGATTCATCTCATCAACATAGCAGTGGTTTGAGAACCCATGTGAGGATAGTACCTCACCAAGAGAGTGGGTATAGAGAAAGAATAGAAGCGGTCCCAGTACTGATCCTTTTGGGCCACCAGTAGAGAGTCTGTATGGACCAGATGAAGAAAATCTCCACCATACTGTACCACTAATTCCAAGACTCATAATGATAGACAGAGTCTTTGTTAAGCTGTTGAAACACACATTGTGTCAGAATGACAACCTGGTTGGTGAATCATATTGACAAAGCCCTGAGCCCCAGAGGAGTTGTGCAAATCCCTATGACAATTGTCATCAGGTTACGCTGATCTATTCCATTGGACACAGATGCGTGGAAAGCTCAGTGTGTGTGTGTGTGTGTGTGTGTGTGTGTGTGTGTACTTGTAACATATTGAGGACTGGAATACATTTTTATATTTTTTGGCAAGTGATGATATTTTGGCTGGTCCTCACTTCTTCAAAGGGCTGTTTGAGGGTTAAGACTTAGTTTTGGGTTCAGATTAGAATTAGGCTTAGGTTAGGACGAGGGTAAGTGTCAGGGTTAGGCATTTAATTGTGATGGTTAAGGTTAGTGTAAGGGGTAGGGAATGCATTATGTCAATGAGGGTTCCCACAAAGATCGAAGTACAAGAATGTGTGTGTGTGTGTGTGTGTGTGTGTGTGTGTGTGTGTGTGTGTGTGTGTGTGTGTGTGTTCCTGCACAAGTAAATGTCAGGGTGTGAGAGCTGGTATGACAAAACCAAGGCAGGGCATGCTTCATCAGCTTTCATTCAGAGCCAGTCAGCGCGCACACACACACACACACACACACACACACACACACACACACACACACACACTTGTCCTTCTATCTTTGTTACTCTTACCCTAACCCTAACCTAAACCTAATTCTAACCTGATCCCTAAAACTAAGTCTTAACCCTTAAACAGCCCTTTGAAGAAGTGAGGACCAGCCAAAATTGGTAAAAAACATATTCTGGTCCTTGATATGTAGCAAGTCCAAGTACAACTGCAGCTGGTTCCTTTAACATAACTGACTCCACTCCTCTGTACATACTGCTCGAACATTACTGTCACACCACAGTACCTCCTTAAATTAGGAGTGATGTGTGAGTCTTTTTGAGTGTGTGTGTGTGTATTTGTGCATGTGGTAAGTCTAGTTCCTTACCGTCTTCATCTTGATCAAACACCGGCAACTCGCGTGTCTGATTCACGCCCATATTCTGATGCCTTCAGCCCCCGTGCAGGATTTCCCTTATGGTGGGAACCAACATTCCACGGAGCAGGACAACATTTACATCACATCTACTTAACATTTATCAAAGAGCAAGAATATAACCATCATACTTTTCATCATACAGTTATCATACATCCATTATAGGTCCATTACAGAGTGAACTGCTGCATGCACTGGACATTTACACTCAGAGAATCCTGCCTTCACTCAGAGAGAGAGAGAGAGAGAGAGAGAGAGAGAGAGTTTACATGATGAGTCAGAAAGAGGAAGAGCCAGGGGTGGGGAAAGACGAGAGAGGAACGGAAAGGGGGAAGGGAGAGAGCATACCAGAATCATATAAACAATTAGCTTTACGTCTGGTAGAGCTTGGTTTTCTACACGTACCGTACTTCATGACCCATCACATCATCACTTGGATGCACAAACAAAAAATATTTTGTTACTGTATGTTCTGTCACATGTCAAGTTTTCCCCTTACTACATCAAATTTTTATTCAATAAAATCAAATGCATTACTTTAAACCCTGAAGAGAAAATTTTAAATAGTATATGTATAACATGGCACGGTTACATGGTGGTGCAGTAGTTAACACTGTTGCCTCACAGGAAGAAGGTTCTGGGTTTGAACCTTGTGGCTGACTGGGGCCTTTCTGTATGGAGTTTTCATGTTCTCCCTGTGCCTGTGTGGGTTTCCTCCAGGTGCTCTGGTTTCCTCCCCAGTCAAAGACATGCAAATTACGTCAACCGGCTCCTCTAAATTGCCGATAAGTTTAAATGTAAGTATGAATGGTTGTTCATCTCTGTGTTAGCCCTGTGATAGACTGATGACGTGTCCAGGTTGTATCCCACCTCTTGCCCAAAGTCAGCTGGGATTGGCTCCAGTTCCCCCGCAACCCTGATGAATAAGCACTATTGAGGACTTTCACGTGACATCATTGCAACTGCGTATTTGTTTACGTGGCCATGTTGCCAGGCAAGCTTTGTGTTTGACAATGACCGGCACAATTGTACACGAGTGACTGTAAACCCAATTCAGTAAGCATCTACAGGTAAACCTGTAGAAGTTACATCTGAAAGAACAATGCCAGAGACCTTTGGATGTAATAACAGATGTGGAGATAAGCCTGGTTTAACTTTTCACCACTTCCCGGTGAACCCAGAAAGACAAGAAAAATGGCGAGCTGCAGTTAAACAGGAAGAGTGGATGACAACAAAGCATTCCCGCGTGTGGAGAACATTTTATATCAGATTAGTCCGAAAGCTCTGTGCAACGTTAAAATGTAGATATAGATGTGGGCTTTGAACACAATATATTTTATCGGACCTCATGCTTGGTCAGACGAGCAGCATGTTTTATATGTATTGATAATGTAGAAGAGGTTAAACATAATAAAATATGCTAGCTCTCAGCCTTAGCTTGTTTATTACAATTAGAAGGCCACGTTTGAGCTTACCTTTGTCATAATGAGGCACTTTTCTTTATTGGGAATTTCCCATAACATTCCGGTATGCACAAAACCTGCCTTGAAATACTGGTCAGCATCTGTACTTTCGTGTGCCTTTAACATCTACGGTGTATTTAGAAGTCTCAAATACTAAATAGTTCAGGATGTCGTCGTGTCCCAAATCCGATAGCTGGTTTGCCAAACACTTTTCAAGTAGAATAAACACATTTGTGGGTAAATGAAGAAGAATAAGCCTTTATTTGTCACATTCTTCCTCTGCAATTAACACGCATGCGTGCGCGCACACACACACAGCACACAATGGACAGAATAAATAATAGATAAATACGTTTGTGGGTAAGTTATATGGATCTGTGATGTCTGCGTGATTCAGCTTTTGGATATAACGCGATCTGCTGATATAATTGTTTTTATTGTTTCAGAGAGACTGTACTGACTGCAGTCCTCTCGATATTCTTCATTACCTGTCGTGGCTATGGTTCTTTGTTTGCCTGGCAATATGGTGGACGCTGCGCGATAAACAAAAATCCATGATGTCAGTGAAAGTCCTCTTTCGATTAGGGATGGAAATATAGATAAGTATTTCAACAGAAATCTTTGTGATACAGTCAAACATTAACTTATTTTTATGAGAAATATTCAGGTTTATAAAGATGAAATTGTTTGATTATCATCATTTTTGCACCAGGGACATCCTGTCCAGCAAACTCCAATGTAATCAACGAACAATAGCCCTCACCCTTCTATGCCACACTAATGAATCCCCCTCAACAGCTACAAAAGTTGCAATCTTTTTCCAGTTTTCGGTGAGCCGGCGCCCACTTTCGCCTCAGATTCCTGCGCTCGGCTGACAGAAGTCGAACCCTGACGTGGTCTTTTCCTGGTGTAGCCCATCCACCTGAAGGTATGTTGTGCTGTCTATTCTGAGATGCTTTTCTGCTGACCACAGTTGTAAAGAGTACTTATTTGACTCATTCTCGACTTCCTGTCAGCTTTGAGCATTGTGGCCATTCTACACTGACCTTCTCTCATGAACAAGGCATTCCTGCCTGCAGATTTGCTGCTCACTGGATGTTTTTCACATTGCTGTGAGAATATTGTGTGTGAAAATCCCATAACAAAGAGATGAGCTGTTTCTGAAATACTCAAAGCAACAGTTCAGGGACCAACAACCACCATGCCATGATGAAAGTCTGATGTTTATGCTGAAGTACCACTAGATGGTGACACACACACAGAGTCGTAAATTATTAGCCACACTCCAGTCATGTAGGCGTGACAGTGTGTAATAGGCCATTTGCAGGAATTGGTCACGTGTCAGTTTTCCCCACAGCAACAAGCCCGTGGTGGGCAAGCTAACTTGACATTTGTAAGAGTTTGACTGGCGATGCAAAGCAATCCATTTCTACAATAGCTGTTTTTACCTTTTCGACTGTCTTTTTTTGACCCGTATTTGTGTGTACTTGGAAAAAGTTTGTAGTTTTAACTTCTGCCATAATGTAGCAGAGGTCAGGTAATTCATACTAGTCGACTACACCACCTGAAGGAGGTTCACCGCAGGCCAACTACTAACCCCTTTTTTTTTTTTTTACTTCAATAGACACCCAGGTTCGTTCACACTTCAAGGAAGAGACGCGAGTTCCACAAAAAACAATTTATTAATTCTTTTCAATCAGTCTTTAAATTCAAACACACATGCACTTAAAATCTTAGGAAACTGGTAATCCACACAGACAGTTGGGGTTCTCTACCCCTTTACCAAATACAATACAAAAAAAAGAACGTTACTCAGGGCGGCTGCAACACCCACCTACATACAAAACAGGTAGCTACACTGCTTATCGGGAGCCTGTGCAAAGGGTAGAAGGTAATTGGGGGCAGGGCTGAGGCTTACCACGGCAATCGGAACAAAAGAAAAAGGAATCCCAGAATACACACCACTCGCAAAAGAAATAAACACAAAAAGAATAAAATAAACACTCGTCATGTGACACAGCAAGAAAAGTGAAACAGGATCCACCACCACAAGATCTGCCTGCCGGTTGCCTAGGCCCAACCACACCTGTCCAAGAAATATAAAAGAGAAAAAGAGCTTAAAACACAGGCTTTAACACAGTGCATACAATATGTCAATACAAAACCAACTGGCACAGTACAAACTACTTAGCTTAACTATGGCGAAGCTGCTTGCAAAGACACTCCAGCCTGCCGTAGGGGTGCAGCCACCATGATTGAAAGAATAGGGTGACCGACTGTCAGTCAACCACAAACACTCTCACACACACACACACACACACACACACACACACACACACACACACACACACACACACACACGTGTACTCACGCACCAATACACCAAACAAACAAGACAAAAAAAAAAGAAAGAACATAAACGTTATTACATACGATCTCATACAGCCATTAAATCAAAACATGCGTGACTGACAGTCTTCTGGCATCGGTAGAACTCAAGGGGCAATACGATCCATCCACATCAATAGGAGGCAGCAAACAAAATGGGGCTACAGTCCAACCCCAACAAAACAGCAGCCTGGGGTAGCATGGAGTTGCCCTAGACGCTGGCCACTGCCCGTCCTATAAACATTGAGTACAAACCGATTGTTACTAATACTACTATACTGCCACGAAATGTTACAAACATCCGTATATTACATACCGAGTGATTGAATGCTGCATATTTGGTCTTGCTCTGAACCAATGATGGCGCAAGAAAATCTCCGTAGTGAAGCTAAAATAATAAAAACACAGTTTAACCCAAGCCTACGGATATAAAATACTGACAGTGCATGATAATAAAATCAATTAACCTATCTCGCAAATGCTTCAGCCCGCAATGACTTAAATGCCCCAACAGCAACAAATTAAACTACAAGCAGTCACGGCAGGAAAAACAACGTGAGCATAACACTCATTTGTAGCGAGGAGCACCAGCTAGTGCGTACCCCACACCACCAACTCAACCCCCGGACTGTCGGAAGTGACGCAGAAGGAAGCCAAAGGGCTACCAAGGCCTCAATCCAGTCTAATTATAATCAAACAAAAGCCCGCCCCGTAATTTAAGTGAACCTGTTCCTCCAATCCAGGCAGATCCCAGGGGGATTACAGAATAAAATGCAATTCCACCTGCTACAATAAGTTAAAGCGAATCATTGGCCGTAAAAGAGAGTTTTTTGGACTCAAGTTGGTCGCCACCGAAAGTACAGGATCTCATGGTCAAAAAACCTGGACAGGGTGCAAACTACAGTAAGCGAACGATAAAGGTAGAAAAGGAGAAATTATAAACATACCTTAGAAATCCACCATTTCACACGTGAATTTCTTTCAGCGGCGACCAACTTGAGTCCAAAAAACCTCTCTTTTACGGCTAATGATTTGCTTTAACTTACGACAGAAGTTAAAACCACAAACTTTATCCAAGTACGCACGAAAATTCGGGTAAAAAAGACAGTCGAAAAGGTAAAAACAGCTTCGCATCGCCAGTCAAACTCTTACTGTTGTCAACGAATGTCAAGTTAGCTTGCCCACCACGGGCTTGTTGCTGTGGGAAAAATTGACACGTGACCAATTCCTGCAAATGGCCTATTGCAATGATTATGCTAAATCTTGTAGCTCTACAGGTGTTTTCATTGGAGCAGGAATTTCATATACTGTAGTGGTGTGAATTTACATCAACAAAGATGAACAAATAACTATTTACAACCAGCAAGAGGGTACAAAAGTGCCCACTTCACCCAGAGCATTTTTAAAGGATTTTCCACTAGGAGACCAACTGGTCTGGGCAATACAATCACAGGCCCCAGAGTCCATGCGGCTGCACCGCTGCGGCATATTCCGTGATGCAAAGTGGTTCACCAATCACCATACAGACAAACACACTACAGTGACTACACAGCTATCAAGAGCAATTACCAAGCACAAATGTTATGTCAAAGACACTCAAAGTTACACAGTAATGACATTGGATTCTGACATCAGCCATCTCAGTAACCAAATTTTAGTTTTGTTTTTCTTAACCGACATGATCTTGTGTGTATATCTTATAACATAGATCTTCGTTTTCCTTGTTAAATGTATACTTACATGGTCTAGGGTGTAATTTTGGGTAGGGATGCTAGGGACGTGTCCCTACCAATATTCAGCCGCTATACTGTGTAATCACGATCAATAAAACCGATGTCCTAACCTGAGCAATGATTATATGGCACACAAAGGGCTAAATGTATGACACTGCTAATAATCCCCCCTCTAACGTAGATATCATTCTCTGATTAGCTACCTGTTTCTCGCTAACTTACATGGTTGGCTATCCCAGCTGTCACTCCATCTGCTGTAAAAGCAGCACACTTCCCACAGCAGCCATGACTACCCGCCCATCAACCCCCCGTATCTCACACATAGTATACACACCTGACCTACCCCACGCACCCCCCACTCTCCGTCAGCCTACAAATTGAGCTGGACTTCGATGTCCATGCATGCTTGCCCTACGACTCACATGCTGACTTGAGTATCATGGATGACGGCCCCCCTCCCAAGAAACAAGACATTTGTTCATTCTTCTTCAAAGTCAAGAATGTAAGTGCAGGGTTTCCGTCGAGCTTTAAAAACTCAACAAAATCCTTTTGATGTATGGAAACCCTTCATAAAAGTATTGCTGCGGCTCCTTAGGCAGGTTTAGCAACGTGACAGGACGCATCAGAGCTAGGCTACTGCATAGCTGCAGAGAAAAGGAATGCTGGAGCAATGTAACTTGGTGTTAGATAATATCCTCGATGAATGAATGTTAAATTTATAGACCTAATGGTTTTGCAGAATGTAAGTAGTCAGATGTAGGCTACTGCATGGCCATGCAGATGTGCGACTTGCATTTCAGAATCAACAGTGTGACAGTCGCTGAGTCTGCTGCGTTCACCGTTTTACAGAGACCTCTTTCTACTACTACTAGGCTAGGCTAGATACAACAAATCCATGGTCCTTTACTGCCACCTACAGACGAATATTGGTAACTGCAGCATGAACATAAAAGAAGTCACAAGCACATCTGCAGTGAAAATCATAACACACGTTACGAACACAGAAACAGGCAACAAAAAGACATAATATGGAAAATGGAGGGGCAACAAAAAGACAAAAAAATGGGGGGTATACTACAAATGCAATACTAATGTAATCATAATCATGCTATAATAGGCAATCACTAAATTATATATCCAAATATCTCATCTCATTATCTCTAGCCACTTTATCCTTCTACAGGGTCGCAGGCAAGCTGGAGCCTATCCCAGCTGACTACGGGTAAAAGGCAGGGTACACCCTGGACAAGTCGCCAGGTCATCACAGGGCTGACACATAGACACAGACAACCATTCACACTCACATTCACACCTACGGTCAATTTAGAGTCACCAGTTAACCTAACCTGCATGTCTTTGGACTGTGGGGGAAACCGGAGCACCCGGAGGAAACCCACGCGGACACGGGGAGAACATGCAAACTCCACACAGAAAGGCCCTCGCCGGCCCCGGGGCTCAAACCCAGGACCTTCTTGCTGTGAG
This sequence comes from Neoarius graeffei, assembly GCF_027579695.1. Taxonomy (NCBI): domain Eukaryota; kingdom Metazoa; phylum Chordata; class Actinopteri; order Siluriformes; family Ariidae; genus Neoarius; species Neoarius graeffei. The sequence goes on from NC_083588.1 coordinate 13,206,690, forward strand.
GCGACAGTGCTAACCACTACACCACCGTGCCGCCCTAGCCAAATATCATTTTAACTAAATTTGAGCTTAATTACAGAATAGAAAATGCCACCAGTAGCACCTATTTATGAGTATCTCAATAAGGCAGTCAGTGAATTTTGAGACCCCCCCCAATGTCAAACAATACAGATATTGAATTTAAAGCTCTGTCTTGGATCACTTTTGTGTCCCCACCAATGTCAAAATCAAAGTTACTCCCTTGTACATGGTACTTGGTTAATTAATTGCAACTGATTGAACCAAATGATAAGACATAGCTTGGTTTAAAATTTGGTCTCCCAGTGAAGCTGGTTTGGCATTGACTAGGAGACCAAATCTGGCCACTGGGAGACCATTTGGTCTCCCAGTAACTATGTTAAAAAATGCTCTGAGAAACGCTAGTGTTTGGTACTCTGTTGATTTTTGTTAGCTCATGCTGTTTGGCTGAAGGGGTTCTTGTCCATGCACGCGCCTCCGAATTGTGACGTCATTACGGCACTTATAAACCGACGCCGCGAGCGCGTTTTCCTGCACACTGAAGTTCGCGAGGAAGCGACGCGTGCGCACTGAGAAACCCAGCAGAAATGAGATCGGCACGCGCGCACTGCCTTTTCATCTTCTTTGGACTCGTTGCCTTGAGCGGAGTGCGGGTGGGAAAATGCGCGCCCCCGACCTGCTACTCGCGCGCTCTCCAACTCAGTAAGGAGATCATGGACTTGTTGGAGAAAACGCACAGGTCTCCACGCACGGTGAGACACACACACACACACACACACACACACACTCTCTCTCTCTCTCTCTCTCTCTTTGCTTTTCACTTCTCACACTCCTGCTATTTACATTTTGTGTTTACAGAAGGACTGCGCTCAGATTTTCCCAAAAATGTTTCTGGATGTTCACGTGAGTCATTACGTCATTTTAAATATGTGTGTATATGTATATTTTATTTACTACTACTAATAATGATCATAAAAATAATATGATCAATGGTGTAGTGGTTAGCACTGTCACCTCACAGCAAGAAGGTCCTGGGTTCGAGCCCAGCAGCCAGCGAGGGCCTTTCTGTGCAGAGTTTGTATGTTCTCCCCGTGTCTGCGTGGGTTTCCTCCGGGTGCTCCGGTTTCCCCGACAGTCCAAAGACATACAGGTTAGGCTAATTGGTGGATCTAAATTGACCGTGAGTGTGAATGGTTGTTCGTCTCTATGTGTCAGCCCTGCGATGACCTGACGACTTGTCCAGGGTGTCCCCCGCCCCTCGATGGATAGGCTCCAGCTTGCCTGTGACCCTGTAGAACAGGATCAGTGGCTACAGGTAATGGATGGATGTCAGAAATAGTCAATTTCTGTCCCTCGAGTCACAATGTACCCCCCCAAGGGCTCATTATTAGACCTCAGGGAAACTATGTGTCCCTTTTTATGGCCCAAAAGGTCCATATATGTTCCTAAACCTTATATATAAAGGCCTGGTCCCACTGCACTTACGGATGCAAAGAGGATGTAAAACGTAAAAAAATCTTTGCCATCCGTTGGAAAACGCTATGCATCCATTGTGTACTCATTGCATACGTGCTTCATACGCTCTATCCATCGAGCATCCGTCCACTGTGATTTCATCCGCGCAAAAAGTTTTGAGCTGCACAAAACTTTTAGAACGGATGAACTTTCCGCCGTGTACGATGTAAATCCGCGACATATACGAGCAACAAACGTTCTATGTCCGTTATCATCCGTTAAACGTCTGCTGTATCCTCTCTGCATCCTCTGGGCATCCTCACAACTCACATCCGCTGCAGCTGAAAACGGAAAGAGGGAGGAAAGATAAGGTACATGAAACGTCTATTCATCGTTAGTAGCACGGAAATAGAAAGGATGTAAGCGTATGCATCTCGTATATAAAGTATTCAAAACGGACAAAGCGTTTATATCTGGGATGTATCTCGTATATTTAGGATGTCTGGAGTATGTCTAGAGTATGTAGAAGGACACCTAGCGGACAATCGATATTTTGTATAAAAAGGGGGAGAAAATCATCTGGATCTCTCGATGTAGCCGCCAGCACGTCTTTCCGCTTTATGCTGACGGCGTGCGTGCTGCATCCCTTTATATCCGCGGAGCAGACGCAATGCATACCCCCCGCATGCGCAGTGAATGGTCTGCATCCGATATACATCCGCGCAACATCCCCTTTGTTTCCGTTAGGCGTACGTGATGCATCCCCTTCATCCGCTATGCATCCACTCTTTCTGCTATGCGTCCGCTTCTCAGTTATCACCGGTAACCCCTTCGGAGCTGTCATCCACTTCCATCCGCTTTCATCCGCTAGGCTTCCTATGAACATGCGTTTAACATCCCCGCTATATACTACCCACGTCCGTTCTTTTCCGTTCTGTTTTCACAAATTTTCGCCAATTTTGTCAGTTTCTGGAGCGGATGAAAACGGATAGAGCCACCCCTGAAATTTTGCTCGTCCGCTGTGTACTTTTTGCATACGTTTTGTGTCCATCGGCCAGTGGGACCGGGCCTTACAAAGCAGAGGCGGCGGCAGGAAGTTTTGGACGGGGGGGGATATGTCGTGCGCCAAAGGCGTGCCAAATCTAGTGGGGTCCAGGGGCATGTATATGAAACAGAACTAATGATACTATTGTTGCATATTTTTTCAAATCAGAACTGTGTGATATTGGTGTATTGAAGCATGTATGAATGACATATGGAGCTGTATCGGTAAATTGTAAAAACTACATTCCCTTAGTTTTCTTATGGGCCTGCCCCCCCCCCCCCCCCCCCCCCCCAAAAAAAAAAAAAAAAAAACGCGAGAAAATTTGTCCTCATTGTCCTTGTTGAATTAAAGAGCTAATAGATTTATATACCTGCTCTGCTACGTGGTATAAAGCAAGAGCATGAATAACTGTCTTTCCTTTTGTCTTCAGTGCGAGTAAACAGTAATTCATTTCTTGGTTTGTGAAATTTGACTGGGGATGTTAAAAAAATTTATACTGAAAACTTACCTCATTATCATCAAGCAGCTTGGGTGCCTTTGTCGAGCCCAAAAAGTTTGCAATGGATATTTGTCTGAAACTCCTTCATACTGATTTTCAGTAAGTGGTCAGGGCAGCAAGCGAATTCATGTAGATCTAGAGCAGCATCAAGTTTTTCAAAATCAAAGTCCTTCCCATGCCACGTGGCGCATAGGGCGGCGCCAGTCCCTGTTTCTGTAGCCCTCAGCCTCTCACCTATTACATAGCTAGGGTTACAGTGGGGGGTGGTAAGTCCTCTGGTAACCGCGAGAGTTTGACTCCCCACTAGCATTTGTATTGCAGCATGCCTCGCCAGATGGCAGTAGGTACCATTTTTATGACAGTCTGTGGTATGACCTGGCCGTGAGTAGAACTCACGATCTCCCAATCAAGAGGTGGACACGCTAACCACTAGGCCAACTCGCAGTAGATGCAGCAAGTTTTTTGGGCACCCAAAACTGCTTGTACGCCTCGTGAACGCTATCTAGCCATCCGGACAGGACACGAGTTATCAGTCAGATACAAATGTAGCGACACCGTCATAGCCTTGCTGTCACAGGGTCCCCACTTTGGCGTGAGTACCCAAGGAGACCAGACATGTCGAGACAGTTGCCACAGCAGTGGGTTAATTAGTCCACAGAATATTCATAAATCAGCTTGTCTACTGAAAGTGATGGGTTTTGCAGTTCTGCGTGAGCCAAATAAGGAAAATCCCAGAAAGCAGAGGCAATCGGTGATGTCAGGGCCAGGCTAATTAGCATCGGTTTTGCCGCTGGGGCACCGGGATGAAGGGACATGGCGGGATTTAATAAAGGAAAACAAAGGCATGCAGCGGGCTGTTTATTCACACTACTCTCTCCTTTTCTTCCTTGTAAATAGTCAAAGGACTCCCATCATAACTTGGGGGAGCACAGCCCCCCCCCCCCCCCCCCCCCAAACATAATTTTAGATAATTTTTTTGGGGGGTGATACCAACCTATATGCCCCCCTGCCCCCCCTCTGCTGCCACCACTGAAAGAGTACCTGAGAAGGTACTGCCCCAGTGACAAGCCATCATACCCCTAAATGTACATTTCATTTTCTGAGCATGTTATATAATTTTATAATTTACACTATTTCTCCCAAAACTCTTGAATTTTTTCCCTCACTTTGTTCCAAATCTTAAAAACTCCACATGATCCAAGCTCCTCTTCCTGACACCATATCACAAAGCATATCACAAAGGCCTGAATTCCATCAAATGGAATTAGAACTACATGTGTTTTGTGTAGCTGGAATCCCAAACCCCTTTTTAGCCATGCACACCACTGGCCCATTTGGGGGGAAAGGGACTACATGGGGGGGGGAGCACTGACACTGATTGTCAGTTCTAGTGGAGGCACATTGGGTGGGTTTGTGCAACTAGTGGTTGAAGGAGTCTTGTGTCTTGTGAACACTGATGTTTTTACAGGCGGGGTTACAGGAAGGGTCTCGGTGCTGTTATTCCAGGAACCGAAAGCAGAGTTTTGGAGATTTTTAAATTTTTTTTTGCCTTGCTTAAAAAAATATTGCATCAAAATCAGAAGATATTCCATGCAATATTTTTAAAGTCAAAAATGCTCTACAACTCAGGAACTCTAATTCCAGGAATCCCTTGCGCGACAGCTATTGTTGACTGGCCTTCTGATTAGACTCGCCTGGTTTTCATTATGCCTTCGTATAAATACATCTTACACTCCGTCTTTCATTGCTACATGTTGTTTGCTCACAGTTTACATTTCAAAACTTTTCCCTCTTTCTGTGTCCATTCGTGTTTGATTTTGCCATCATTTTCGACATATAATATATAGTAGAGTGCAGGTTTTCGTAATGAAAATAATGAAACCATGATAAAGCAGATCTTTAAGGTGATATAGCTGACAAACTGTTGAAATGTTTAACTGGCAAAATTCAAATAGAATTTTTTTAATTGGAAAAAATACAGAAAAACACTTAGTGCAATAAGCGATGCTCAGAATGATCCGATCACATGTTCAAAAATAATTATCATACAGTTGTCATGTATTCAGTGATGCTAATTAACCCCAAATCAAGACCAGCTGTTTCTGTCGGATTTTCTTTTCATCTTCTTGGTTTCATCTGACTGCTGAGACCATTGTCTACAAAGTGCTTACAAAGCATGTCGGGGATCTCACTGTCGAATGGTTTCGATCAGGAGAATTTCCAAAACATTAGATGTATCGTGGACCACTGTGAAGGCCATCATCAACAAGGAGAGAAAATGGGGCGTCATGGTTTCCTTGCTAAGAACAGGACATCCTGATAAACTTATTGAAAGAACAAGAAGAAAATTGATCAGGGAAGCTGCCAAGAGACCTACAGCAAGATTGAAGGACATGCAGGAACATCGAGCAAGTATTGGTCACTTCATGCATGTGACAACAATGTCTCATATTCTTCACATGTCTAGGCTATGGGGTAAGCTGGCTCAACTGGAGACCTTTCTCACAGGAAAAATAAATAAATAAATAAATAAATAAATAAATATCCAAGCCCGTCACCTAGTTCACCACAAACCATGCAAGAAAATGTGTTATGGTCTGATGAGAACAAGGTCCAACTTTTATGATTCTAAAAGATATGTTTGGAGCAAAAACAAAACACTTTCATACCCAAAGAACACCAAATCTGTGATGAAGCATGGTGATGGCAGCATCATGATATGGGGCTGCTTCTCTATAGCTGGGACTGGAGCAATATCGAGAGACTCATGGATAGCTTTTCTATAGATAATATATAGTGTCGGTTTTTGTGATGAAAATAATGAAACCATGATAAATTAGTTATTGAAGGTGATACAGTATATCTGACGAGCTGTTTAACAAAATTCAAATAGAAATGATTTATGGGAAAAAATACACAAAAACAATCAATCTGTCTATTTTGGCACAAAAACTTTGTTTGACAGCTCAAGAGAGAAAAATGTTGCCTTCCAGCACAATAACAACCCAAATCCAAATAAACAAAGGAATGACTTCAGAAGAAGATGATCACCGATTTCGAATGGCCCAGCCAGAGCCCAAATCTGATCAGAAACCTGTGGAATGACTTGAAGAGGGCTGTGCACAGGGAATACTCTCACACTTTGATAGATCTGGAGTATTTTTGCAAGGAAGAGTGGAATCAGATTGTAAAATCGACCTGTGATAAGTTGGAAGACTCTTAGCCCAATAGACAGAGTGCTGTGTTACAAGAAAAATGTTTTAACAAAGTATTATTTCCAGGGTGAGCACAGGTTATTGCAAGTTGTTTCTTTTTCTTTTTCTCCGTAAAATGTTTATTTGTTTCCAACGTGCTTATCATATTAAGGTTGAAAAGATCTGTGATGGGTTTCCCAAAAGCCTCTGAATGCTAAGAGCATCTTAACTAGGAGAGTGAGCATTCATTATGCTGACCTTTCATTATGATGACCTTTGTGCTGCGATGCTTTTAGGAAACTCAGACCTGACCTTTTATCTTCTTCACTGTAAGTGAAATAATGAGAGAAACTAACACTTGACCATGGAACAGCTGAGCAGCCAATTTTTCAATTACTTTTGGCCCCTCAAAAGGGGTGTGGATGTCTTTGATGAAAAGTGCTGTAGTTCCGACACCGATCACCTGATTTGAATGTAAATACTCTCAAATAAACGCTAAAAAGTCTTCACAGATTCATGATGTAATTTATAAATAAATTAAAGGGGAAGCCATGGCCTCATGGTTCAAGAAGCAGCTAGAGGACCATAAGGTTCGATTTCCTGGACCAGCAGGAATGGCTGATGTGCCCTTGAGCAAGGCACCGAACCCCCAACTGCTCTCCAGGCTGATCTGGGTATGTTGCACGTCGCTCTGGATAAGAGCGTCTGCGAAATGCGATTAATGTAATTTAAACTCCATTTAAAAATCAACTGTGGTAAAACAACTTTTCTTTTTGCAAATGTTCATCTAGTGTGCTATGATCACAACATGCTTTCTTTGAACATTCTACCCAGAATTCCTGTGTGACAGCTAAGCTGCGAGATTTCCTGTATGTGCTGGAGAATCTGCCATTTAATCACTGCAGGACCCGACCTCGTATCATCATTTTGAAACGCAAAATCCGCATCCTCTTCGAGATCATAAGCCGTGTGTGCTACCGGGTATGGTGCTTTTATCACACCTCACTGTCAACACATTCTAACTATATTATCACCATATAATCACAATGTAGTCAACACCTATATACAGTAATCAACACATTGTCAATATATTTAACTAAATCATTCAAATTAAATCATAGTACAACCACAAATCAGAAAAAGTAGGGATGGTATGGAAACTGCAAATATTTCTACATTTATTTCGATTTGTATTTCATTGCAGACAGTCTGAACCCAAGATATTTCGTGTTTTGTCTGGTCAACTTATTTTCATTTGTTAATATACACCCATTTCTGAGGTTCAGGCCTGTAATACATTGCAAAAAAAGTTGGGATGGGGCAATTTAGAGCTAGTACTGAGGTAAAACAATGAAATAATGATGTGATTTGAAACAGGTGATGTCAATAAGTGATCGTAATCATGATTTCGTACAAAATCAGTATACAGGAAAGGCCTAGTCTTTGAGTAACCAGAGATGGGCCGAAGATCTCCAGTTTGTCAACAAATGTGTGAGAAGATTATTGAAATATTTAAAACCAATGTTCCTCAAAGAAAGATACAAAGGGATTTGGATATTTCACCCTCTCTGGTGCATAATCTCATGAAACAATTAAAGGAATCTAGAGAAATTTCAGCGTGTAAAGGGCAAGGGCTCAAGACAAAGCTGAACACCTGTGATCTCTGATCCCTCACACGGCACTGTATCAAGAACTGTCCTTCATCTATAGCTGATATAACCACATTGGCTCGGGATTACTTTGGCAAACATTTGTCAAGCACTACAATACAGAATTATATCCAAAAATGCCCGTTAAAACTTTACTGTGCAAAAAGGAAGCCTTAAGTTAACTGTGTCCAAAAGCGCCGTCGACTTCTCTGGACTCGGAGGCATCTGGGATGGACCATCACACAGTTGAAATGTGTATTGTGGTCAGATGAATCAGTATTCCAGGTCTTTTCTGAAAGAAATGGACACAATGTGCTCAGGACCAAAGCTGAAAATGGCCATCTAGACTGTAACAAGCAACAAGTCCAAAAGCCAGGGTGTCTCATGGTATGAGGTGGTGTCAGTCCCCTTAGGAAAGGTAACTTACACTTCTGTGATGGCAGTATTCATGCAGAAAAGTTGATATTTTGAAGCGACATCTGCTGCCTTCAAGATGACATCTTTTCCAGGGATATTTCAACAAGACAATGCAAAACCACATTATTCACACATTACAAAGGCATGGCTGTGGAGGAAGAGAGTGCCTGTCCCCTCTGTCTCCAATAGAGAATTCATGGCGAATTTTGAAATGAAAAATAAATGACAACGACAACCCCGTACTGTTGCACACCAAAAGACCTGTTTGCAGGAACAAGGGGACAAAACACCTGAAATGTTTTATCACTTGGTGTCTTCAGTCCCAAAACATCTTTGAAGTGTTGTGAGAAAGAACGGCAACATGACAAAGTAGTAAATGCTTTACTGTCCCAAGGTTTCTTTGAAATGTGTTGCAAGAATTAAAATTTAAATGTCTTTGTGTTGGGGGGGGAATTGATGAGGTAAAACCTCAAATAATGTGCTGTTGTCTTGTTTTAGTGCAAAATTATGTATATATGATAAAGATTATTTACAAAATCATTGTTTTAAGTTTTAATTTCAATTTCAACATACCATCTCAACTTTTTCTGATTTGGGGTTGTTATTTTTAGTCTGGAGGCTGTGTACGAAACTTGAAATGTTACTTCACTGTTACTTGGGTAGCAATTGTCTGTTGTATTCGTAACTATATCTTATGTGGGGCTACAGCTTATCCATAATTCTCAAGATAATGTGTCAGGGATATCAGCGATGGATAGCCAACTATGTAGCTAAAAACATTTATGAATTAACATGAGCTAGGTTGCTAGCTAATGCACCGAGCAAGTTTCTGAAACCCAAACAGCATTTGACTTAATTAGGTAGCCAGTTAATATTACGTTTCTGGATCGACTGTTGATAATCAAGGTGGTGTTCACTTCAGGATAGCTCACTTGCTTAGTTAGCATTAGAACAGGATAGAAAATAGAAAACTTTCGGATTAGTTGTGGGAGCTGTAGACAGTTTTTCACCAAACGATTTATTCACTCTTATTTGAATCATGTTTTTGAGCACTCATTTTATTCATGTCCAACCCCAATTCCAAAAAAATTGGGAAGCTGTGTAGAATGCAAGTTTTAAAAAAAAAAGCGATACTTTGCAAATCATGGAAACCCTGTATTTAATTAAAAATAGTATAAAGACAAAATATCGCTTTTGAAACTGAGAAATCTTATTGTTTTTTGAAAAATATATGCTCATTTTGAGTTTAATGCCAGCAACATGTTGAAAAAACTCGGAACGGGGCAACAAAAGACTGGAAAAGTTGTGTAATGTTTAAAAAAAAACAATTAGGTTAATTGGCAACAGGTCAGTAACATGATTGGGTATTAAAAGAGCATCCCTCAGAGGCAAAGTCTCTCAGAAGTAAAGACAGGGAGGGGTTCACTGCTCTGTGAAAGACTGCATGGGCAAACAGTGCAACAAGTTAAGAATAACATTCCTGAATGTAAAATTGCAAAGAATTTGGGGATCACATCAGCTATTGTACATTAATATCAAAAGATCCAGAGAATCTAGAGAAATCTCTGGATGCAAGCGAAAAGGCTGAAAACCAATATTGGGTGCCTGTGATCTTCGGGCCCTTCGGGCCATTCCATTAAAAACAGACAGAGTAACATTTCTGAAAACCATTGTCTGTGAACACAGTTCATTACTGCATCCACAAATAAAAGTTAAAACCACATATAAACAATATCCAGAAACACCACCACCTTCTCTGGAAATCACAGACATCCTGTCCTAAAGAGGAGAGAAACCATCTGGCTTGTTAACAGCACACAGTTCAAAAACAAGCATCTGTAGTATGGGGGTGCGTTAGTGCACACGGCACGGGTAGCTTTCACATCTGGGAAGGCACCATTAATGCTGAATGATATATACAGGTTTTGGAGAAACATGCTGCTGTCCAGATGACATCTTTTTCAGGGAAGACAATTTTTCACCAAGACGATGCCAAACCACATTCTGCACATATGACAACTGCATGGGTCTGTCGTAAAAGAGTCCAGGTGCTAAACTGACCTACCTGCAGGCCAATATTGTTGGCTTATTACCACCCTATGTCAGTGTGCAAGCACTTACAGACGCAATTGCAGGGGAGAGCGAGTGTGTCGCAAACTGGTGAACAAAGCCAAGTCATGAGATGAGAATCGAGGTCGTGTTAAAGGTTGGTCGATGTGCAACCAGAGTGTTGGAGGAAAACCAGTCTCAAAGTTAGTAAATACGTACCGAGAGTCAGAATACACTAGAGTCAGGTCAGAGAAACAGAAAGGCTCAGTATGATCAGGTATGAGAACACAGAACGATACTTTGCAATGGGATGTAGTGTTTGGTGTGCTTATATAGGAAGAGTGATTAGAAACAGCTCTCCTCCCAGTCAGAACTCGGAAGAGGGAGGGCGCTGTGGCACTTGGGAGTTGTCGTCCTTGGCGGCCATGTTTGAAGGCTGCCACGAACTTACGCTTTCAATGACACCCAATCATCATGCATGATCTGATCACCACATTTGGACTACATTATCACAATATTATTCCACAAGAGTATCACATTTTTATTGTGTTATATTCCAGTATGACCATGTTTACCTGCAGGTGTTGTCAGTGGTCATCTCATGTTGCAAAGAGTGAGTGTCCAACCCCAATTCCAAAAAAATTGGGAATGTTGAATGTAAATAAGTGAGTGCATGCTCATGGAGCAAAAGGAAAGTCCCATTTCTTTTTGATTTCATATTTTTTTTAACCAATTCTGTTACAAATGTGAACCTTGGTTATCATTTATCCCATATCATTTCTACCTCAAAACCACCACATACAGTAACTTAAATAATGGTGTAAGTTGCAAATATTCTATGATAAGATGGTGTGTGTGTGTGTGTGTTTAGGATCTGGTGTACCTTTCAAATGACTGTGACGCTCTGGATACGGGAATCAGTCATCCACGATACACAGAAGACACACTGCAGTTGTTGGAGGAGACAAGCTGAAACACACACAAACACACTTTTAATCAAAAATGTTACATGAACAAAAAGCCAATTATTTTCATCAAAATATAACTAACACACACACACACACACACACACAACTGTGTGTGAGTGTGTTCCTGCAGCCAAAGGAAAACTTTCCACAGGAAACAGTTTAAATAGCCGCTGAGTGCTTACACAAAGCAAGGCTTATTTACTGTAACACCACACACACACACACACACACACACACTTGCCTGTGCTTGTGTGTACATTGTGTAATTGTCCTCAGAGACAGGGTTATGAACACTCTGAGTTGTATTTCTTTCCCATGTAACTTTGGCTGCGCAGTGCTTTACTCTTCATATTGATGCTGCTTACCTTCCTTGTTTACTTGTTTACCACAGAGGTCATGCCAGAGGCCATTTCATCTGAGGGGTCAGGCACTCATCAGATACACTTCAGTTTAACTTTCAGTTTTACCAGAATAGTCTTACGGTGATAGTCTTTCAGTATAACTGGCTTACTTAATACTTTTATTTTATAGCATGAATGTAGGTAACTGCAAAAATGAGCTAATTTTCGAGCTATTGACGATCGGCTACTCCAATTGCAGCCCTGTTGTCTTACCAGTCAGTGGTAGCTAGCGATAGCTAACTGTAGTGGACAGTTATTTTCATAGTAGGACTATTTTTGGCAGGTAACAACGCTAACAAACACTAACAATCACATGAACATTGTTAAATATAAAAAACAGAGGTGATTTTTATGGGTTTTTGTTTAATTACAATGATGACTGTTCATGTCAGTGGGCTGTTTGCCACAATGCTCGCTCTTTTTTTAGTCAAATTGCCTACAAGATGTTAAACTGAATAAAAACAATCTATATATAATGTATGGATGTATATTTATTAGCCAAAGCAGACCAAGAAGGACCAAAAGTATACTCACAATAATATCCTTCAATGGGCCATTTTAAGTCAGGGATTATTGTTTAGTATAATGCAAGGTCAGGTTTTAGCATTTCTCCGATACAGCTAGTTTGTGAGTTCACCTGTTTACTATAACGCTAGTGAATTGGTTTGCCTGTTTAATACAAGTTTACCAGCTACTCTGCTTGATAGAACGCTCGTACAAAGGTTAGCCTGTTTACTTTAAAGCCACTCTTATCAAAAAGAAGTATACTTCGAGTTCATTTTATTAAGGATACTTAAGTAAAGTATATTTCCTTAAGTATACTTTTGTGTACCAAGTATACTGATCTCAATGTACTTATAGTATACAACCCCGATTCCAAAAAAGTTGGGACAAAGTACAAATTGTAAATAAAAATGGAATGCAATAATTTACAAATCTCAAAAACTGATATTGTATTCACAATAGAACAGAGACAACACATCAAATGTCAAAAGTGAGACATTTTGAAATTTCATGCCAAATATTGGCTCATTTGAAATTTCATGACAGCAACACATCTCAAAAAAGTTGGGACAGGGGCAACAAGAGGCTGGAAAAGTTAACGGTACAAAAAAGGAACAGCTGGAGAACCAAATTGCAACTCATTAGGTCAATTGGCAATAGGTCATTAACATGACTGGGTATAAAAAGAGCATCTTGGAGTGGCAGTGGCTCTCAGAAGTAAAGATGGGAAGAGGATCACCAATCCCCCTAATTCTGCACTGACAAATAGTGGATCAATATCAGAAAGGAGTTTGACAGTGTAAAATTGCAAAGAGTTTGAACATATCATCATCTACAGTGAATAATATCATCAAAATATTCAGAGAATCTGGAAGAATCTCTGTGCGTAAGGGTCAAGGCCGGAAAACCATACTGGGTGCCCGTGATCTTCGGGCCCTTAGACGGCACTGCATCACAGACAGGCATGCTTCTGTATTGTAAATCACAAAATGGGCTCAGGAATATTTCCAGAGATCATTATCTGTGAACACAATTCACCATGCCATCTGCCGTTGCCAGCTAAAACTCTATAGTTCAAAGAAGAAGCCGTATCTAAACATGATCCAGAAGCGCAGACGTCTTCTCTGGGCCAAGGCTCATTTAAAATGGACTGTGGCAAAGTGGAAAACTGTTCTGTGGTCAGATGAATCAAAATTTGAAGTTCTTTATGGAAATCAGGGACGCCGTGTCATTCGGACTAAAGAGGAGAAGGACGACCCAAGTTGTTATCAGCGCTCAGTTCAGAAGCCTGCATCTCTGATGGTATGGGGTTGCATAAGTGCGTGTGGCATGGGCAGTTTACACATCTGGAAAGACACCATCAATGCTGAAATGTATATCCAGGTTCTAGAGCAACATATGCTTCCATCCAGACGACGTCTCTTTCAGGGAAGACCTTGCATTTTCCAACATGACAATGCCAAACCACATACTGCATCAATTACAGCATCATGGCTGCGTAGAAGAAGGGTCCGGGTACTGAACTGGCCAGCCTGCAGTCCAGATCTTTCACCCATAGAAAACATTTGGCGCATCATAAAACGGAAGATACAACAAAAAAGACCTAAGACAGTTGAGCAACTAGAATCCTACATTAGACAAGAATGGGTTAACATTCCTATCCCTAAACTTGAGCAACTTGTCTCCTCAGTCCCCAGACGTTTACAAACTGTTGTAAAGAGAAAAGGGGATGTCTCACAGTGGTAAACATGGCCTTGTCCCAACTTTTTTGAGATGTGTTGTTGTCATGAAATTTAAAATCACCTAATTTTTCTCTTTAAATGATACATTTTCTCAGTTTAAACATTTGATATGTCATCTATGTTCTATTCTGAATAAAATATGGAATTTTGAAACTTCCACATCATTGCATTCCGTTTTTATTTACAATTTGTACTTTGTCCCAACTTTTTTGGAATCGGGGTTGTACTTGTAAGTAAACTAATCTAATACTTCTTGGGACTAAATTGGCCCACTTTTAGTTTATAAAAAGTATACTTTAAGTCTAAGAGAAGTAAACTTTGAGTATACAACGAACACTTTTTATTTTGTACTGCAAGTATACCACAAGTAAACTTATATACGAATAGTTTACTAGTTCTATACTTGTAGTCCACTCTTTAATTTACAAAAGCATACTTCATAGTATACTGGAAATATACTATGAGTTTACTTGTTTGATACTTCTAGTCCACTTTTTAGTTTGCTAAAGTATACTTTGTAGTTTTCTGGAAAGATACTATTGGTTTACTCATTACACACTTCTAGTCCACTTTTTAGTTTATAAAAGTATAGTTTATAGCATATTGGAAATATACTATTAGTTACTGGTTATATACATCTAGTCCACTTTTTAGTTTTGAAGTATACTGCACTTACCCTTCAAGGTATACTCTGAGTTTTCTAGCCCTAACCCTTACCTCATGCACACTACCAGTAGACAAAAGTGTTTTGTATCTCAAGTTATAATGAAGTTATAAAGGTAAGAATTCACAAAATCACAACAGATACTCAGGATTAACAACAAATTCATTTAATTTAAAAATCAAAATTTAAAGCAACATTGTATTAAATGCCAAAGTATAAAAACAAGGCAATGAGAACTGAAATTGACATCCAAGCTGTAAAGAAAAAGAAATAATAATTTTAAAAAAATGAATTATCCCCCCTGGTGAAAAATAAATGTACTTTATTGTATTTAAAGTATATTCATATTTTCAATAGTATATTGAAAATGTACTTACACAAATTGTACTTTTTGTAAATATATAAAAAAGTATACTAACATCACGTTTTCACACTAACACTTTTAACACACTTTAAAATAATTATACTATATTACACTTTATAGAAATATATTATACTAAAATATACTTTAAGTGAAAGTTATGTGTAATTTAGCACATAAAAGTACACTAAATACACTTCAAGTTGCACTTTTCTACAATTTAATTACAATTAAAATATATTTAGTACAAAATTAGTTGTTCCAAAATAGCATGCCTCAAGTTAACTAATCATAAACACACTTGAAGTATATTGATGATTAGTGTGGCTTCAAGTGCACAAAAGTATGCTAAATTTTAGTACACTTAGCACATTTATTTTTCACTAGGGCCACTCAGGAGAAATAATAATAATAATAATAATAATAATAATAATAATAATAATAATAATAATAGTCCTTATATGGAACCACGGACATCCCAAAGAGTCAAGAATGCTGTCTATAAGGCACAAATATTTTAATACTTTATTACAATTTTATTATGTATAACTTTATTAAGTATATCTCTGATAAGTAAATAAAAAGTAAACTGAAAGCATACTCTCTTATTTTTAGTTTAAAAGAAGTATACTAGAAGCACACTTGAATAAACCTCTTTTTTTGTAAGGGTAGTTCATGTTTACATCTGTAAGTAATGAACTGAAACAAGACAGCACACAGAATATGACTAGCTCTAGCTGGTTAGTGGGTTTTGCACATTTTTCAGATAAAAAAAAAAGGAAAAAACCCCAAAACCACCAAAGTACTGACCAGTGGAATAAGACTGGAGAGCAAACGAAACAGGAGGAGATAGCAGACTCCATGGTCAGACCCCTCAGTAAAAATGAGCACCACTAGCCTGTAATGTAAGATAAAGTATATGTATAATGTCTAACATTTATAAAAAAAAAATATGTGTAAGCTGTATTAAACTGGGTGTATTCTTTGCAAAGTTTGGCTGTGTGATTTTATACACCATGAATCACATCCACCCACATACACTCCCAGCTGTGCTGGCTTTCTCTGGAAGTGTTGATTGCTTTTCCAGGCAGAAAGACTCTCAAATTTTGTTTGAAAAAAAAAAACCCGATAGAAATAATAATAATAATTTAAAACAAAAACCAACAACTAAAATCTACAATCAGAAGACTATATTACAAGAACAGACACATATGGTATCTTTTGTGGAGGCTGAGTTGGTTGATGATTCATCACTGAGTGGTTTTGCAGGAAGACCCAAGCTGCCTTTTTGTCTGATTAACCCATAATCACATTATTCACACATGGAAAATCAAGACCCTACGGTTTTCAGTCCCACAGAGGGTTAAAATGTTGGAAGTTCTGAATGTGGCCTTGGTAAAGTGCAGGAATGTAGTGAACTTCAGTTTTAAAAACATTTTTTTGTTGTTGTTACATTTCAAATTTCACTCAGACAAGCAGGCACACTGCACAGTTGAGGGGTTCTCATGTTATACACTGCTGCCCCCTGTTGGTGGAATTACAACATGGCCCTGTTTTGTCCCTTACTCTGTTTCATTCCTGTCCTTCAAACTTCCCCTTGTCCACTTCTTCCTTGGTTGAGTCATCGTGGCCCTTTAAGATTCTGAAGCTTGTGTCCAGAAAGGTGTACAATCGAAAGCCCAAGTTTTAATGTCTTCCTTTCTTAGTCTCTCTCTTTCTCTGTTTGTCTCGCTCTCAAAGCAAGTCTGGGACGAGGAACACACCATCATGATGTCAGGAAAGATTATTTAACCTGAAGTCGAGTAAATATAATAATAAATCTGATTAGAAATAGTGAGGTCAATGTCTTGCATTTGCACACATAGATCACGTCCAAATCTTGCTTTATATGTTGTTGCTTTAAATAAATTGGGGGAAGCCATAGCCTAATGGTTAGAGAAACAGCTTTGGGACCAAAAGGTTGCTGGTTTGATTCCCTGGACCAGCAGGACTGGCTTAAGTGCTCTTGAGCAAGGCACCTAACTCCCAACCGCTCCGGCAAGAGTGGTGGCATGCCTTGTGTCTGATTAGCCAAAGAAAAACTGATGATGATGATGCTTTAAATAATATAAATAGGCAATGTGCGTCAAAATGTGAAAAGTTTAGTGAGGTATTGCTCACTAGTTACATTACAAACTACATGGATAAAGTAGCCTAACTACACCGAAACTACATTCTGATTGATGTCCATCCGTCATCTGTAGCCGCTTATCCTGTTCTACAGGGTCGCAGGCAAGCTGGAGCCTATCCCAGCTGACTATGGGCGAGAGGCAGGGTACACCCTGGACAAGTCGCCAGGTCATCGCAGGGCTGACAGACAACCATTCACACTCATATTCACACCTACAGTCAATTTAGAGCCACCAATTAGCCTAACCTGCATGCCTTTGGGAGAAACCGGAGCACACCCACATGGAGAACATGCAAACTCCACACAGAAAGGCCCTTGTCGGCCGCTGGGCTCGAACCCAGGACCTTCTTGCTGTAAGGCGACAGTGCTAACCACTACATCACCTTCAATGGATCTCATAAACCATAAATTTTATGTGTACCTTGTGGACAACCCCAAGGGTATCTTGTGCACTACTGTTATTCAACCACTAGGGGGGATCATAGCCTTTTCCTTGAACATCTGTTCATATGGGAGAAAAGAGCAAATCTATGAACAGGGTTGTCCAGCATGTTCCAGATTGTTTTGTTGCCCAAGCAGAACCCTTTTAGGATGTAAAGAACCTTTCAATATCCAAAGGATCCAAATATGATAATAACTGCTGGAGAAAATGTCATGCAATACTCCTTCTACGATTCAATTATCTTTTTTTTATGTTGTTGCAATGATGTTGGGAGATTTAGTCATGTTTTTTCAGCTGGATGTTAAAGACATGAGAACATAGCTGTACAACATGAAATGTAAAGTCTCCTGCCTGATTTGCTCCACCACGAGCTCAGAGAATGATGCACAGTATTTTTACCTCCGCCAACTTTGTACGAGGAAGTTAGTTTCCAACTGCGTTTGTTTGTTTTACTGTTCCCAACGTAACTCAAAAAGTAGTGAATGGATTTTGATGAATTTTTGAGGAAAGGTGATCCATGGGTCAAGGAATAATTTACTCGATTTTGATGCAAATCTGGACATGTATATAGATACAGAGTGTGTTTTTTTTTTGTCTGTTCCCAACGTAACTCAAAAAATAGTGAACAGGTTTTGATGAAATTTGGTGTCCAGCTTTAGTGTTATCCTAGGTTCAAGTGATTTGATTTTGATGCTGATAATACAGTATGTGGCTTGGCGGAGGTATGCATTCTAACAAGTGGCCTTCTAATTACCTTGCCCGTGATGGAGTAAGCGGTGCGAGGTATTGTTTTCGGTCGGGTTTCTTTGTTTCTTTGTTCACGATATTCCGGGAAAACGGCTGGACCAATCTTCATGAAACTTTCAGGATAGATGGGCATTGGTCTCAAATAGAACCTGCAACATTTTGAGGGTCATCCGGTCAAGGTCACCAAAAAGGTCAAAATCGTTTTTGTTGTGGCTACTGCGTCATATAGAGGCGCTAGCCACTACGTCATCGTGCTGTAAGAATGTAAGTGTAACAATCGGGCACTGTGCATGCGCATACACGTTCCGATTAAAATGACCGGTGAGTGTATACAATTTGGTTCACTGTTCGAAATAAATAGACTACACTAAAGAAATCATTTTCAGACATGTTTATGCTTATTACTGAGGGAAAGTGCATTCCAGTGAGTTCTAGCACCGGGCCATTTCTGGCAAATAAGAGTTTGGGTCATGGTGACAGCGTGTGTATGTCAGCCTCGGTTTGGAGGTTTCAGTTTCGAAATTGTAAGAGGTAAGAGTAGAATAATATAAAGTACAGACACTTGGTATATTTTACTTCTGTGATTTTTAAATTGTTCATTTTTGGATTACGCTTCATTTTTGTGGCAACTGCCTCATAGAGAAAATATATATGCTATATTTACTGCATGGACATGGTATCAGAAAACAATTTTATTTATAAGCAGTAGCCACATGTACCCGTAGGGTACCTATTTTTTTTCGCGATATCTTCCTTTATATGCATCATAAGTGCTACCGGGCGAGGTTTGTTTTGCCTGGCAACACTTGTTTGCATTTGTTTTCATTTCAGTGACTTAAATACATTTCAGGACTACTTTGATCCAATCCATCAATTTCACTGGTTCCATGTGTGCTTGTAGAAATGTCAGAAATTGTCTTTGGCAATTTTATAAATTGCCCGAAAGCAGCTCTAGAAGTGCAATGAAAACTATCCACCATTATTAGCCTATATAGTTTAATATCTTTCTACAAATGCATCTGCAATGCCTGCAGTTTAAGCTATGAGCCACAAAATTTCTATCCCCTTTTAAAATGTGGCTCTCCATCCTGGTATTTGAAGAGCAACTGCAAAAGATGAGAATATGTTGAAACAAGCCAGGTTTAAATCCTCAAATCAGTTGCTTCTGATGTAGACGCATGAGATCTTCTGAATTGGTGGACGACTACAAACTGTCTTTTTGCCTGATTAACCCATACTCATTTTATTCACACGTGGGGGACACTGAAAAAAGAAGAAGAAGAAGAAGAAGAAGCAGAAGAATCATGTACTATTGGTTGCAGTGAAGAGAATATCAATCTAATCTTGCCGAGCTTCGCTGGCAAAGCACCCAGACCCAAAGAGTTAAAACAGCACAGGGAAGCCACACTGAGGAATAACATTTTCAAGTCATTAAAAAAAAAAGTAACAGAACAAATGCTTTGAGAAAGTTAGAACAAAGGACTTGTTGTCCATTCATGTCCATGAGTATTTTTATTCATGCATTTTTTTAATGAATGATTTTAAAGCATGATCTTAAAGATAGAAAGCTATATATAGAGAGTGAGCAGGTGAAAAAAATCTTTCAATCCAGTTCTGATATACACTCACCAGCCACTTTAACAGCAACTTGTTGTTGACTCGAAGATTCTTGTTCTTGGCTGCAGGCATGGAACCCAGTTTGGTCTTCTGCTGTTGCATGCTGAGATGCTTTTCTGCTCACCACGGTTGTAAAGAGTTGCTGTGAGTGACTATATCCTTCCTGGCAAAGCAAAAAAGCTCAAACCAATCTGGCCATTTTCCTCTGACCTTTCTTATCAACAAGGCGTTTGTTTCCACCCACAGAACTGTTGCTCACTCACTCAGTCGATGTTTTTTATTTTTCGCACCAGGAGATCAACAGTTTATAACACTGAAAATACTCATCCGGCTCAAACCAACAGCCACGCCACAGTGAAAGAAAGTCACACTTTGAGATCACAATTTTTCCCGTTCTGATGTTTGAACATTGTGAACATTAACCGAAGCTCTTGATTTGTATCTGATGCATTGTGCTGCTGTCGAGGGATCGGATAATGAGATAACTGCAGAAAACAGCAGGTGAGTGGGTGTTCCTAGTAAAGTGGCCATCGAGTGTATGAAGAAGAACCAATTTAAAATGGAACACAGTTTGCTTTGATCATGATTTTGTTTCTAATAATCGACTTTATTTCTTTTTTTTTTCAAGTAGTCTGGTTTAATGATGCTATATTAAAAAGTATAAAATGCTGAATTGGAAATTCTTATAAATCTGTTTGAAGTCATATTAGTTTGTATGCGCCCATCTCTCTCTCTCTCTCTCTCTCTCTCTCTCTCTCTCACACACACACACACACACACACACACACACACACACACACACACACACACACACAAGACTATGTGCATAGCTGGCCAAACCCCATATTCATGCCTGAACAAGGCCACCCTGTTCATTCCTCCCTATGAACAAATCCTCAACTCTCCTCTATGAGGTATGAAAACAGATTAAACGAGTCAGAGAATGAGATTGAGAGTCAGAGAGTCGGTGTGTCGGAGTGTCATAAAGCGCACGACATCACACTGAACAGAGCATGCACATCTGGAGTGCGCCATAAGTGTTATGCAGAACCCAGGCTGATTGAATGTGGCCTGTGTGTGTGGTGCAGTGTGTGTGTGTGTGTGTGCGTGTGTGTGTGTGCACAAATAAGCTTGAAAATATAATATAACTAGTGCAAGAACACACATTGTGGAAAATTCAATGTCAAATTGTCATAAATGTCAAACTTAATGTCAAATGCACATGTATGGATGCTCTATCGATAATGTTTAAATGGTAGTGATATGAATAAATATACAATATACACCTCTGTCTTTGCTGACTGAAGAAGCAAAAGCAGCTGGTTTCGTTCTCATCTGGCAGCTCTGAGGAACATTAATGCTTGATCTACAACTAAAAAAAAGTCACAAGAATGCCACATAATAATAATAATAATAATAATGATAATAATAATAATAATAATAATAATAATACATGCTTCTTGGACAATTCTTCTCTTTCACCATTGTTTCACGTCACACGTGTGTTCTACTTTCTCATATGATCTTTACACGATTCTTTTACTTTCACGCGTTTATCCCCTCATGCTCATTTCTTTTTTCATATCTGTTTTATTTCTTCACGTTCATCCCCCCCCACACACAATACATGTATTTTTTTTTACCCCAGATTTTTTCTTTTTCATTTGCAATCCTTAATTTTTTCATGATTTTTATTGCGTCTTTTTTTTCAGATCTGATTTTCTTCCACAGTTCATTTTTTATCACATCTTTTTCACGTATTTACTTGACTTCACGGGCAAGAAACGCACCTTTGCGTGTGATCCCATATTAATCACATCATCACACATGGAAAAAAAAACAAAACTTACAGCATACTCCATATGCAGTGTGTGTGTGTGTGTCTGTGTGTTTTTCACTAAAATTTAAAAAAATAAATCAATAAAATCAAAAATAATTGATTAAAAAAATTTTTTTTGTAAGAGTTCTCAGGAGCACACGACAGCTCTTTACACTTAGAACCATGATCTAATATTGTTTTTTTTTTAAATCTCTCATTTTCTTTTCTTTTTCGTATTATTTCGTATAGTTTTGATTCTTGTGCATTCTATTTTTGTTGTTGTAGAGCAAGCAGCAGATGAGATAGCAATCCAGAGGGTGCGTAATAATAATAATAATAATAATAATAATACCCATCCAAAGAAGAACCAGTGGAAGAGCAGTTTATACCTTTCGAAACATTGAACCAATTCATTTCATCATTTCATTTGCAGATCAATAAACTTTTTTTTTGGAAATAAAATGATGTTATGTCACTGTGAGCAGTTTATAATGACAGACCTGCAAGGTGAGACTTGTTTCTTGTTTCTCACTTTGGAAAGCTGCTTCTTGGGTGTCCTGATGTACGGTAGCTGGAAATAATGCAAAAAATGTGTTGATTAAAGTTGTTAATTACATTTGATGCTATTTTACAGGCTGCGTAGTCGGATCTCACAATCACCTCAAGTGATCAGTGACAAGGAAATGTTTCGTACTATTTTTTTCCCCTGAGAGTGCATGGTGCCACTAGATTGTGCAAAATAAACCACACGGTTTTAATGACGTGTTTATGGCGATGCCTTGAGAGTAGAATTAGAATTAAAATGATTAGTGTTCCTACTCTGCACGTTGGAGCCGATTTGTTGTCGGCTATTCAAGATATATTGGGTTACATCAATTTCCAAACACCATTATATATATATATATATATATATATATATATATATATATATATATATATATATATATATATAAGTCAATTTCCATTCACTATCTGGACTAATTTAAGTCCTTATTTAACTCCTCGAGACATACATCATGTAAAGGAAGGATCTTTAAGGTCTGATAATGTTCCATATTTTCTAGAGCCTCTGAAACAGGGTTCTTGAATGTGTCCCCCCCCATAATCTTCATTATAGATTTTATAAAGACTGTTCAAATATTTGGCTCATTATTTAACTGTATAAAATATTGTTTTCGGTATGTACTGGAGCCACGGATCTTTTTGATTCCTGCAAACTCCAGACCACCCAGGTCCGAGCTGACATTGAAAGCAGTACAGCCATTTTCAAGTGACCAGTGTGTAAACAGGTTACGTAATAACTAAATACGATAGTGATTTCCACCACTGTAACTCAATTTAAAACAATCACGGACCCCTTGGTTTTATAAACAGTAGAGTCCAAAAGTCTTCGGGACATGGAGAGAAATGCTATCGAGCAAAGATTGCTTCAGAGCTAATGAAATTAGACTTTTCGATATTACAGTAGGAAAATACTATAAATAGAAGTAAACTGTAATAAATAAAACAAATTAATGACCTTTTGCCCCTTACATGTTAGTCCAAGGCACATTTTGGACAGTTTTATCAGGAAATTATCTGATAAGTTTAACAGACTTGACTTGCTTCTGATTTTTGGAGCAAAACCCAAGAGCCTTCATTATTATTTGTGGTGTTTTTTTTTTTTTGGTCTGAAAAATGCTCTGTTTCTTCAGTCTTAATATCCTGCTTTCTCTCCTTCCGCCAAAGCATTTTCCTGTAAATTTTTTTTAATCTAATAAAAAATATATTTTTGTCCTGACTCAAATTCAGAAAATAAATTTCGATTCAAAAAATGTGGACTCAAAAAATAAATCCGGCGCCTGAGACTTTCACACAGTCCTGTTTCTTTAAAATGCATCCCTATTTAAGAAGATCAAATCCTTTTCAAAAATGAACAATAAATCAATAAAAATACCGTCTGCCATGGAAAAAAAAAGAATAAACAATTTATTGTTAATTTACTCAACAAATATAATCATATTATAAAAGTTTTCCCCCCTTATTGTACAGTAGCTTACAGTTCAGCGCATCCCTTGTTGAAAGCACGTGATAAAACTTTTCTGGATCTTTCTCACGCATTGCAAATAGTGTGTGTGTGTGTGTGTGTGTGTGTGTGTGTGTGTGTGTGTGTGTGTGTGCGTGTGTGTGTGTGCGCGCGCACGCTTTATGAGCACACGCTCAGTGATTTATGTGAATAAAAGTGGCACCTGGAGACTGAGTTTCTGGTGCATGAGTGGAAGTGTTAATGCTCGCCAGTGAGTGTTCCGTCTGATTTATTATCGTGCCTCGAATCCCTGGGTGAAAAGGACAAACTTGCACGCGCCTCATGCTAAATGGTACATGCTGTATCCCATGTGCGCTGCTGCGTAAAGTCCGACGGGTGACACGGGCACGGAAGGTCTCTGAAACGCGTGTGCGCCTCCTCCTCCTCCTCCTCCTCCACCGTAGGAACCGGGCACGTGCGTCCCAAGCGGAAATGAAATCCCGAAAGTGCCCGGAGGCAGCATGGGTTTGGCGGCCATCTTCAGCTTCTCGAGCTCAGCCTCCTGCAGCCTCTTCGCCTTCGCGCGCCGGTTCTGGAACCAGATCTTCACCTGCGTCTCCGTCAGGCTCAGCGAGCTGGAGAACTCGGCGCGCTCCGCGATCGACAGGTACTGCTTCTGCCGGAACTTCCGCTCCAGTGCCAGCAGCTGTGACGTCGTGAACGGGGTCCGAGGCTTCCGGTTGGTCTTGTGTTTCCTCAGGGGACACGCAGGAGGACTGAGGCGCCCTAAAGATGATCCAGATGAAAGGATGAACAACAGGAACAGTCTGTCAACTACACGCGATAACCACAACATCCGGTTTATAAAGTTTACTCTCACAGCACAGTGCACTTTTGGGGCTCACTGCAAGAAGAAATAAACACTCGAGGAGCTGATAACGAAGAGATTGGAAAGAAAACAAAAAGGCAATAAACACAGTCTAATCTGAAAAACTGAGTAGAGGATAATAACAATGTAATAAATGTGTAATAAATAGTTAATACTTATTATTATTATTATGACCTGTATCTTCCTTTATTGCCATAAAACTATGTAGAACTTTACTAATCATGGCAAACCTCCTCTTATCACTTACTTGAAGGAGGAAGCGGAGGAGGAGGTGGGGTCAAACGGGAATTCTCCGTCCACGAGCTCGCGTCCGCGCGCTCAGGGCTCTTCGCCTCCAGTGACGCGTCTCCCTCGCGCACAGCCGAGGAAAAGGAGGAGAAGGAGGACCCGTCCTCGCACCAGAGCGCGCGCGACCCGGTAGTTTTGTCAGCCCGGCTTGGTGTCCGGTCCGCCATGAGCGCCTCCACGCTGAACGGCAACACCGCTGCTCCGGGTTTGACGCTCTGCATGTCGCGCGAAGAAGTGACGTCCTCGCTCTTCATGCTCGAGCCGTTCGGAGCCCATAAAGCTCGAGCCGCTCTGTCCAAACACAAGCCGAGCGCGAGCGCATCACTGAGTTTTCATTTCGGCCACGCGCGCACGGACGGCAAAGTTAAAAACCAAACGCGTCCAATCAGAGCGCGTGTGGGCGTGGCTTCAGCGTTTCTCATCACTCTCTCAGCGCAGCTTGTTCAAGCGGAGGAGGAGTTTCAGATTGTCGGTAGGCGTGGCTTAAATAGTCCGCATTTCGCGCGCGAGAGCTGTTTCCTATATATCCGGAACAAAGTCTGCATCAGCAAGAAGCGCGTGCTTTATTTCTGTATTTTTTTTTTATTTTTTTATCGCAATAATAATAATTCCTTAAAAACTCAGGTGGACATGTTTTGTATATTGAGCAGCCTACATGAGATTTATGGACAAATCTTGAGTACAAAGTGTTTCTTGCCATCTCTTGCACAATGAAAATAAATTTTCCTTCCTGTGCATATGAATCCTCTTGAGGTTATGTGTCCTCCAGGCATATCTTACTAAACTAATTGCTCTAAAAGCTAATTAAACCTGAGAGCTTTTAGAGCAATATTTTAAAGTTACCCAACATGCAACTTTCCCAGAAAAGATGCGCTCGTGACAAGAAAATATTTCTCAAAGAGTGTCAAATACAATCGCAATATCATCCCTGATGCTTTGTTGTATTATATTGTATTGTATTGTATTGGAGATCCCTGTTTGTTTGTTTGTTTGTTTGTTTGTCCACACTTGGAAATCTGAAACTTTTTCTGTCCAGTTTTGTATCGTTCATATATTTTTTTTCCTCCACTAGAATAAAATTTCAAAATGTAGCCAATTTGTAAGTCATATAATGCAATGAGGCTGAGACAGAGAGTTTAGGTCAAGGATGAGGATCAGTTCGAGGAAACCTTAACCATGCATTCAAAACGTTTCAAATGACATTCAGGCCTGTATCATGATGATTCCCCCCAACAAACTGGTCCATGTTTGGTTATTTGTGAATTTCATTCATGAGACACTATTTAATAAATAAATAAATAAATAAATAAATAAGCAATATTTTTTTTTTGCAAAAATGAGTTCTAAATAAAGTCAGTTTGACAGCATGTATAACATATGAACAAAGGAAGACACAAGAAAGTTGTGTCTGCTTTGACGAGGGTAAAAACCAAAAACCTCCTGGCTGAATATTGTAAAATTACAGAATTGTGAAAAGCAAATATTCTAGAAATGTATCTGGTACATGATATTTTTGGTATATTGATGTGAATATTTCATTCTGAGGACAGTCTTCATGGTTTGGAGGCAGTAAAATAGCAGATCACAGCATGTGTGTGTGTGTGTGTGTGTGTGTGTAGAAACCGCGGTAATGATGGAGGGCCGGCGGGTTTCCCCTCTAACTGACCAATTAAAGTAAAAAATGATGTGATGGAGAGACAGACAAGCAGGCAGACAGACAGGCGGGGCAGCAAACTGGCCGGAAGACACACATTTAAGATCCAATTGGACTGAAAATCACACAAGGGGCATTTACATTTTGCTTCACAGTTTGCACTTTTTTTTTTTTGGCATTTTAAGATTTAAGCAAAAAAAAAAAAGTTTTGTGTGGGATATAAATTAATATGTCAAGAAACTTTGCAACAAGGTTCCTGGATTGCCACATAGTTGCATATTACTGTGAAAAACCATCCTTGGAATTTTACATTTGAGCCGAATATGTACAGTAATATTCAAAGGTTTTCGGCGCATGCACAGAAATGCTGTATATTTCAAAGATGCCTTCAAAAATCATGAAATTAAATGTTTTTTCCAGTTAAAAAAAATACTATAAAGAATAGTAAAGGAGAGTAGGGAGACTTGGGACAAGGGAGACTTGGGACAGTTTGTAATTTCAACCACTCAGGTTTTATGACATCAGAAGTTCGATGTTGCCCCTGAGAGTAACCGACTTCCTGTGGAGCCACAAAGCTGGACACTGCAGTAAGTTTTGTGCAGTTCAATATTTTATCAATCAAAATGTGTATTTTCTACTTCAGTCCACTGACATTCTATGGTGTAATGTACACTGGTGAATTTGGGATTTGTTAGGAATTAAAGTATGTTGCCTAGAATGACTAGATATTGTGTTATTCATTAAACTTAAATTCTGGGGGAAAAAACATTTAAGGATTTTTTCCCAAAATGGCTAGATAGGGAGAGTTGGGACAGTTCATCGTGTTACAGGTTTTTTCTTGTGGTTTACGAAGATAAAAGTGTTTAAAAATGTTTGTTAAAAATGTCAGCATGTCCCTGCATGAGAATGAAACTTATTTCATTCCTCCTTGAGAATGGAGCTGTTTTGTCGAGTCAGATTTTGGGTAAACTGACATTTTTCTGTCGCTGTACCAGCACTGTGTTCATATGTGAGAAGTTTTGAGAATAAATAAAAATTTAACATGTCAGAAAAAGCAAGGTATTTTATTTTTGTTCTTTGCCTCCTGACTATATTCCATGTCTCCCAACATAATGTCCCATAGACTCAAGGCCAGTCTAGGTGACAATCTGAGAAACTAATGTTGTGGTAAGATTAAAGGATATCATAAATATTCTCTCATGCAATATAAATGTGACACAACCTGCAAAGAATTTCATGCCATCTTCAAAAGCTGAAAACTCATCCCAAGTCTCCCCGCTCTCTCTTAAACAGTAAATTAAACAAAGTCAGTATTTGGTGTGATGAATCTTTGCTTAAAAATTAGTGCAGGAAATGAGCTGGAGGTTTGACTGAGCATCTTGCAGAACCAGCCCGAGTTCTTCTGGACACTTTGTCACACCTGCTTCTTAATTTTTGTCGCAAAACCCATCAGCCTTCATCATGTATTTATTTTTTTATTTTTGTCTGAAAAGTGATCTCTCTTATGTAATATGCTGTTTTCTTTCCTGACATATTTAATAATTGTAACATTTCATCTTTTCCTGGAAAACTAATGTCTGGAAATCTAAAATGTTTTTTGACTGACTCAACCATGTTGTGTCAAAAAATAAAAATAGAAAAAGTTTGTACTTTAAAAAAAAGGGTACACAAATAAGTATGAAAGATTCAAGATCCTAACAAAAGAACCTGAGAAAATGGTTTTATTAATAGTTATCATAGTACAGTCAGTATTTCAGTTCAGGTCATAAGATCACATTTAAATAACAAGAACTTGTTCTTGGACAATCATGTTAGACAATACAAATAAAAAAAAAATCCAAAATGAAAGATTCGAGAAACATGTTGAATATGTTTTACGCAGTTGAATATGTATACTGCTCGATGCTTTTCAATGGACTCTCAAGGTGAAAGGTTTTGTTGAAGAAAAATTTCAGATTAAATTTTTTTTTTAATTTGTGAATGTAAAGTGTCGCCATTGTTGAACTGTAAATGTGGAGCATTACAGTGTTTGAGCATTACGAAGCTTTTGTTATGTTTGCCGTCATGCTCAGTTTTACAATCAAGGCAAGAGTAGCCCGGTGTGTTGATTATGCCAGTGTTTTTGCTAAGGTTCTTTCATCCAGCAGGACTTTTTGCAGACTGCAGAGGACTGGGGTAAAGTTATTTTCTCTGACGAAGCCCCATTCAGACTGTTTGGGACATCTGGAAAAATGATTGTCCGGAGAAGAAAAAGTGAGCGCTACCATGAGTCCTGTGTCATGCCAACAGTAAAGTGTCCTGAAACTATTCATGTGTGGGGTCGCTTCTCATCCAAGGGAGTAGGCTCGCTCACAATTTTGCCGAAGAACACTTCCATGAACAAAGAATGGTATCAAAACATCCTTCAAGAGCAACTTTTCCCAACGATCCAGGAGCAATTTGGTGATGAACAATGCTTTTTCCAGCATGATGGAGCAAAAGTGATAACTAAGTGGCTCGGGGAACAAAACATTTAAATTTTGGGTCCATGGCCAAGAAACTTCCCAGATCTTAATCCCATCAAGAACCTGCAGTCAATCCTAAAAAAGCAGGTGGACAAACAAAAACCCCAAAATTGCGATAAACTCCAAGCACTGATTATACAAGAATGGGTTGCCATCAGTCAGGCTTTGGCCCAGAAGCTGATATCCAGCATGCCAGGGTGAATTGCAGGAGTCTTGAAAAAGAAGGGCCAACACTGTAAATACTGACTCTTTGCATAAACTTGACGTGTCAATAAAAGCAACGAACAAACAGCATCGAGCCAAGTCGGAAAGCAGAAATCATAGTCAGAAGGCAGGCGAGGGTCAGTCGATCAGCAAACAGAGTAACAGACAAAACCAGGAAGAAGAAACGTGAGAAGGATAGCGAAAGTCAAATAACAAGAGATCAGGCAAAGAATACAAAGGCTCGGTATAGACTGGGAATACAGAACGATACTTCGCACTGAGGCAGAGTTAGAGAAGTCATTTTTAAACTTGCTTTATTTCTTCATTAATGTGTTATTCAATTCCGATTTCGGTTTTAGTAACCTTATATTGTGACTCGTATTGGCAACTAATCACAATTAAATATTATACTTATCGGCCTATTCAGTTTTTAGCCATGTTGAATGTAATTCGTTTGGTCCATGGCAGGCGTTGTTTATTCATGCAATCTTCACAAGACTTGTGCGAGACTTCAAAACGTGAAGTGTCAGCCAGGTGTCAGTGCTGCCATTTTGAAAGCTGTTTGTTTTCCAAATGAAATATTGCACAAAAACGAGTTTAAATGACAATTACTGCCTACTTTTTTCAAACTTTCCTGATTGCTATCACAACAAACAAAACTTCCGGCTTGATTACATCAGCATTCGAGAGCGGGCGCACGCATCTTTTGACAATGTTGGCAGATGTTGGTCACTTTGATTTCCGCTGTACGTTTTATTTCCGTCTTGCACACATGTCAACGTGTCTCATTTACGGCCATTGCTTTGACATATGGCCTGATATATTACATAGCGTATTTCAAACCCTCATAACTTGCTATAGCAGTGACAAAATAGCTATCAGAAATGCATTCCGATATTTAATAAAATGAGAGAAATAGAATTTTGATCAGAAAAAATGGGCTCTGTGAATCTTGGTCGTTGTAGTCTTCGGTGGCTATATTTGTAGTTTGGTTGGCACTGTTGGTTTCAGCTCTTCTACTGACAGTCACAGGCTCTTAGTTTAGAAAAAATTTAACTTCCACTTAAATATCTTTCTCCTGTGAATGAAAGTCCTGAATACGTCCAAAAGTAAAACGTAGTTAGTGCTAAAAAAAAAAGCAATTCTGGATTTAACTGGCAAAATCTAAGTGTATGAATTAAAGTAGAATAAAATAAAATGACTACAAGGTCAAACCCGAGCTCACATTTGACTCTAACAAACATATTTATTAGAATTGATAAGAGACATTACTGCTGTAGGTCAGGCAGGTGTGTCTCTGTAAAGCAAGGTATCAGAAACTCCAGAGTTTTTCGAATGCTCATGGAGCCACAGCTGTGACTTGAGTCAACCATATAGCTTGGATATAATTTAAAAAAATGATGGTATATCCAGGATATACCATGACTGACTCATACCATATCCATTTTTTCTTTTTTAATTTCTGACATCACGAGTTATCAATGGAACTATTTTATATCACGTGAGCCGTCCTTGGCCAATCCTTGCACAGGAATATTTTGATGAGGGATCTAATGTAAGATATATTGCAACAGTTGAGGAAAAGGGAAAGGGGATTCTGGAATGGATAACGTCTGTGAATCAGAAACGCGTGCGCACAATGGATTCCATGGAAATCTGAAGAAAATGAAGAAGTCTATGACCTAAGTCCTTATCTCCTGCCTCAGTTTTTTGGGTTGATTTCAGGTCTTTTGTGGGAACCGTAGCTGGGTTTTGCAAAAACCTGTTAACCCTGGATAATGATCTTCGCTCTTCTGTGTGCACCTCGCAGGTATGAAAGCTACAGCGATATCCTCTTGACTTAAAGCTAGACTGCCTTTCAGATTTTTCAAGTTTAGGTCATGAAAAGAATTTCCCCTGACACCCAATTATTTTTGTTTCATGGACTGAAAGCTACTGACTTCCAATTTTATTAATTAAAAAAATATATAACAATTAATGAATTTAGGGCCACATGGCCCTAAATTCTCCACTATTTTTTCCTCCTTCACCATGACCCAGTTCAAGATACCACATCATGTAGTGGGTTTTCCCCGTTCGCGCAAGGCATTATGGGATATAAATTTGAAACAGGAGAAAAAAATGGAGTACATGAGTGTGCGAATGAAACGTCAAAGACTGACTCCAGTAACGGAAAGCGAGAAGAAAAGACGTTATGTTATAAATGAAGGAAAGGAAACGCAGGACCAAACTAATAAATATCGGCGGTCAGCGAGCACCTCAGTGTGATCAGCTGTTCGTTTAGCGACAGAATGATGGAACTGTCAGTGCACCATCAAAGATAAACCTGTAGATGCCAGTAATGCAACATGGTGGATGCCAGCTGCCGTAAAATCCAAAAGAAGAAGAAGAGGAAGAAGAAGGTAAACCTGCTCATGTGCACACGGACTTCCTCTGTCTGCTTGACTGCGCAAAGCGAGTGATTTCATGCACATTATTTGCTTTAGTCCCTCAAATTAAATAACTTCCCAGCCACAGAATGGCCTGATATTTTGTGAGATTTTACAGAAATAAACATATATCACAATGACCACATTTCAGAGGGAACGACTGTAAATTTCACCGATTTTATGAAATCGAAAGAAAAGCCGTTTTGCTTTAATTTTGTCTCATGATTAATGTTGCTTTTTGTTTCTTCCCGTCAATAAAGTTGATGGCAAAGGCTGAGTAACAAGTAAAAAACTGGTCATTAAAACTATTACAGTTGCTCTTGTTGACACTTTGTTTGCATTACCACATCAAAATTCGCTGATCTACAGCTATATATATATAAAATGCATCATGAAAATATTGTCGCTGAAATCCTCAGATGTTGTTCTAGTAAACCTACAAACAATACTGTTAAGTTACGTAATTCAATATGTAAATAAGCCATTTTCCAAGACAGTATATTGAGTCAATATTTATTCCTTTTTCTCATTTTTTTTAATCTTAAAAAGCACTCCAGAGCAAATGTACAAATTCAGCAACTTTCCTGAAGCTGTACATTTCCCAAAATTTCCACCTCTGTGGTTTTCCCCACTGCAGATGAAGCATCTGGGGTATCATACACTTCCATTGGGATTTTTGAACTGTGACTCCAGGCTGCAGTTTTTTTCCCCCCAATAAACCGCTTGTAGCTGATAAAATTACACGCAAAGCGCTTAATTTAGCATTTCCTCCACCTCATATCCGGTACTTAAGGAGGATAAAATCTGTAATTACCGTGTGTGGAGACACTGCAGGCCCATTAGAGCAAAGTGTGTGTGTGTGTGTGTATGTGTGTGTGTGTGTGTTACTTTGAAGTTTTGGGATCTGCATGACTGTTTTGAAGTTTCACCAGTTCAGCTCGGTATGTGCTGTCTGAAGCGTGCGAGTCCAGTGATCGTCTGCGTTCTAGGACGTACAGGCCATTCTCTTTTTAAGTGTTGTGATGTCAGAAACTCAGTCACTGGCTATTACTGTGGCAGTTCATCTCAAAGTGACAAATGAGGGTTGAACCGAAGCACAATAACCACAGCAACTGACTAATTCAGGCTTTGTTTGACTTTCTAAACTCCTTCTTTAATCGGAGAAAGGAGGCTTGGGACAGCAACGACAAAGGTCCTTTGTAGTCCTCGCGCCGAGCTGTCTTAACCCTTTTCATGCACAAGTCCCTCTATTCGGACTTTAAAAGAGCACGCGGATATCAAAGACTGCTGCTGGGAACCGTTTGCCCTCGGTAGTGTAGTAAAACGGGAATGATTCAGCGTCCCAGGACACATGGCTCCGATTAAAGTGTGTGCGGATGTGCATGTGCGTGTGTGTGTGTGTGTTCAATGCCGCTCTTTGTTTCTGTGATTATGAGTTAGGACAACATTTAGGTTTAAAACTCAACTCTTGTGTGTGTGTGTGTGTGTGTGTGTGTGTGTGTGTGTGTGTGTGTCTAATGGGTGGAATGTAGCAGCCCTAATTAATATGATAGCAGCGTCTCTGATGCGCGCACTTCAGATGAAAGGCCCGTCCCGAAGATCTCTGTAATTACGGATAATGTCTCCTATTTCAAAGCAGTTAGCTCAATCAGGCGTAAAGAGCCACTTTTACGTAGTCCTTGCGGCTATTTAACACACACACACACACACACACACACACACACACACACACACACACACACACTGCAATATATGGCCTTTTACTATAGGCCTACACTGAACTTTCTGGGTTGATGTGAATCATGTGCACTCCATTCCAGGTATGATTATTTCTTCTAAACATTTTTAATAACAGATCCAGCTGTAAAGAATCTTCTCTTACTTCGGATGATATCAGTGATAGACTGATAGAGACGTACCTGGAGATAGTTTTGAATTCAGAAGCCCAAGTCAGTGTATGGATAACACACTGTGAAAGACTATTGTTATACTGTCACTTCAATGTATCTTCAGTCCTGTTGTGTTTTACTGATGAAGACGACATACAGGGAGAATGTGTAGATATAGAATTATAGAATTATATCTATAGAATAACGACCCATCTGACCTCAACGACTCTCCTTTTGGTCCACTAGAGGATAAATACCTGGAACTCCCCACTAGTCAGACAGAGATGAGAGGTGAAACGTCCTCAAGGATTTCAAGCAAGTCCAGTTGCCTTCTTTAGCGCCTATGGTTTACGATGACCTGGATGACCAAGAACCTTCACAGACACAGATATAGAATTGTTAGACCTTTTGATTGAGTTATCCTGTACCTGGCGATGATATAGACATAGACAGTATATACATATATACATACATACCTATATATTTTTAAACTTTCTTACGATGACCCTGACTGTAATTAAAGCTAGATGGCCTTTCTTTCGATGTCATAAAATCAGTGAAATTTAGTTCCCTCTGAAATTTGGTCATTGTGATATATGTTTATTTCTGTAATATCTCACAAAATATCAGGCCATTCTGTGGCTCGGAAGTTACTGAATTTGAGGGGATTCCTGAGCAAATCACATGCATGAAGTCAAGCAGACAGAGGAAGTCCGTGTGTGCATGCGCAGGTTTACCTTCTTCTTCTTCTTCTTCTTCTTCTTTTGGGTTTTACGGCAGCTGGCATCCACAGTGTTGCATTACTGCCATCTACAGGTTTACCTTTGAGCATGCACTGACAGTGACATCATTCTGTCACTAAACAAACAGCTGATCACACCGAGGTGCTCGCTGACCGCCGATATTTATTAGTTTGGTCTTGCGTTTCTTTTACTTTGTAAATAACATCAACGTCTTTTTTTCTTGCTTTCCGTTACTGTAGTCGGTCTTTCACATTTCATTCACACGCTCACATCCTCCATTTTTCTCTCCTGTTTCAAATTTGTATCCCACAATGCCTTGCGCGAATGGGGAAAGCCCTCCACCACATGATGCATGACATAGTATCTTGAATTGGGTCATGGTGAAGGAGGAAAAAATAGCAGAGAATTTAGGGCCATGTGGCCTTAAATTCATTAATTGTTCTATTTAAAAAAACGAATAAAATTGGAAGTCTGTGATTCGAATTCGGTAGCTTTCAGTCGGTAGCTAAAGGAAAATAATTGGGTGTGGGGGAGAATTTTTTTCATGACCGACACTTGAAAAATCTGAAAGGCAGTCTAGCTTTAATAGTTGTTTTTCTCTTTATATCCCTTATCTGACAACAACAGCCTGTGTTCTTGAAATGAAAACTGGTGATTTATGGATTCAAGGATTTTACAATTCCACGAAGGCAGCAAATGTAATAATAATAATAATAATAATAATGTAACGGTTCAGTACTGGTGGGTGGAGCACAGAGGACAGCATGACAGAGATCAGGTTCAAATGAGCGTTTATTGGTACACTTTTCAGTCTAACCATAACTCAGACACACACATGACGGGTGTCTTGTTCAGGGATCTCCTCTGCTCTCTGCTCTCCCTCCTTATATAGGGCGCGGTCACTGGGAAGACACACAAACACAGGTTAATTGCCATCAGGTGTAGTGATTCTGCCACTTACCTTCCCTGACTCCACCCTCCTGTCACAGACCGGCACTAGACCACGCCCCCGCTGCCACATACCCCCACCGCCCGACTCAGGCCGGGCGGCCATCCGGCCTGCAGCCGACTCCCCCCCCCTTGACGGGAGAAAAAGTCCGCCATGACCATCTGCGCCCCCGGCCTGTGGACCACCTTGAAATTAAAGGGTTGGAGTGCCAGATACCAATGGGTGATCCACATGTTGGCATCTTTCATGCGGTGGAGCCACTGGAGGGGCGCGTGGTCCGAACAGAGGGTGAAAGGGCGCCCCAGCAGGTAGTACCGGAGGGCGAGGACCGCCCACTTGATGGCCAGACACTCTTTCTCTGTGGTGCTGTAGTGCCCCTCATGCACCGACAGCTTCCTGCTGATATACAGGACAGGGCGGTCCTCCCCCTCCACCTCCTGGGACAAAACCGCCCCCAGCTCTCTGTCTGACACATCGGTCTGCAACATAAAGGGGAGAGAAAAGTCAGGGGAGTGTAGAAATGGCCCCCCACACAGTGCAGCCTTTACCTCCGAAAAAGCCCGCTGGCATTGCTCCGTCCACTGGACCGGATCTGGTGCCCCCTTTTTAGTGAGATCAGTCAGCGGGCTGGTGACGTCCGAATAATTAGGTATAAACCTACGATAATAGCCAGCCAGCCCCAGGAACTGCCTCACCCCCTTTTTGGTCTTGGGCCTCGGGCAGGCCGCAATCGCTGCCGTCTTATTAATTTGGGGACACACCTGCCCGTTGCCCAAGTGGAAGCCCAGATACCGTACTTCCACCCGCCCAATCGCACACTTCTTTGGGTTGGCTGTGAGCCCCGCCCGTCTCAGTGACCTAAAGACGGCCCTCAGATGTTCGAGGTGTCTCTGCCAGTCATTACTATACATGATAATATCATCCAGATAGGCGGCTGCATACGTGGCTTGAGGGCGGAGGACTCTGTCCATCAGCCGCTGAAACGTAGCGGGTGCCCCAAACAGCCCAAACGGAAGGGTGACGAATTGGTGTAAACCAAACGGTGTGGAAAAGGCCGTTTTCTCTCGGGATAGTGGAGTCAAGGGGATCTGCCAATATCCCTTCGTCAAATCCAGTGTCGAATAAAAGCGAGCAGTGCCGAGTCGATCGAGCAACTCATCAATACGAGGCATTGGGTACGCATCGAATTTAGACACCGAGTTGACTTTTCTGTAGTCCACACAGAACCAGACCGACCCGTCGGCCTTGGGTACCAAGACCACCGGGCTGCTCCAGTCACTGTGGGACTCCTCGACGATGCCCAATTCGAGCATGGTCTCGAGTTCTTCCCGAACCACCTTTTTTTTGTGTTCGGGTAACCTGTAAGGGCGGCTACGCACTACTACCCCTGGGGGTGTCTCTATGTGGTGCTCTATGAGGTTGGTGCGACCGGGCAGGGGCGAGAACACATCCGAAAACTCGGTCTGCAACTGGGCGGCCTCTGTGAGTTGGGCCGGGGAGAGGTGGTCTCCACAGGGGACCGGAGAGGTGCGTGATGCCAATGCCCTCTTTTAAACCTCCAGTCCCAGCTCCGCCTTCTCTGGAACCACCGACACCAACGCCACGGGGACCTCCTCATTCCAGAGTTTAAGCAGATTGAGGTGGTAAATTTGTAGTGCCCTGCCCCTGTCTGTTCGCCTCACCTCATAGTCGACGTCCCCGACTCGCCGTGTGACCTCAAAGGGCACTTGCCACTTGGTGATCAATTTAGAGCTCGAAGTGGGCAACAGTACAAGTACTTTATCTCCCTGGGTGAACTCTCTAAGGCGCGTACCCTTGTTGTACAGGCGGGCTTGCCATTCCTGGGCCTGCCGCAAATTCTCCTGGGTTAGGTGGGTGAGCGTGTAGAGTTTTGCGTGCAGGTCCATAACGTATTGAATTTCGTTCTTGCTTTGTGAAGGTCCCTCCTCCCAATTTTCCCACAGCACGTCTAGGATGCTGCGCGGCTTATGCCCATATAATAATTCAAATGGGGAGAACCCCGTGGAGGCCTGGGGGACCTCTCACACTGAGAACAACAAGGGCTTGAGCCACTTATCCTAATTACGTGCATCCTCACTTACGAATTTTTTAATAATATTTTTGAGGGTGCGATTGAACCGTTCTACTAAACCATCCGTTTGTGGGTGATACACACTGGTGCGGATCGGCTTAATCCCCAATAACCTATACAGTTCGCGCAGTGTCCGTGACATAAATGTAGTACCTTGATCAGTCAGAATCTCTTTCGGGATTCCGACTCGGGAGATAACGCGGAAGAGTGCCTCTGCAATACTGCGTGCTGAGATATTGCGCAGAGGCACTGCTTCCGGGTATTGCGTTGCATAGTCCACCAGAACTAATATAAAGTGGTACCCTTGTGCTGACCGATCTAATGGCCCGACAAGATCCATCCCAATTCTCTCAAACGGGGTCTCGATCAATGGAAGAGGGCACAAAGGCGCTTTTGGAATGGCCACTGGATTTACTAATTGGGATTCGCAGCATGCTGTAC
Organism: Neoarius graeffei; assembly: GCF_027579695.1. NCBI lineage: Eukaryota > Metazoa > Chordata > Actinopteri > Siluriformes > Ariidae > Neoarius > Neoarius graeffei. The sequence goes on from NC_083588.1 coordinate 13,244,535, forward strand.
ACCACCTACGAACATCGCCGCGAATCCCCGGCCAATAGAATCAGGCCATTATTCGGGCTAGTGTTTTATCCTGCCCTAAGTGTCCAGCCATGGGATTAAAGTGAGCCGCCTGGAATACCAATTCCCGGCGGCTCTTTGGAATTAAAAGTTGCGTGACTCGCTCTTTAGTTTGAGTGTCCTGCATCACTCGGTATAACCTATCCTTCATAATTGCGAAGTAGGGGAAGGACGGGGTGGCGTTCGGCTGGAGCGTTTGACCATCGATTACTCTCACTTGGTCAAACGCATGTCGCAGAGTCTCGTCTCGCGATTGTTCTAATGGGAAATCCGTGAGGGATTCCCCAATAGAGAGAGGAGGAGCTGGCGGCTCCTCACTCTGATGCAGAGATGATGTTGACGGCTCTGTGACAGCTGCTCCCGCCAAAGTGACACCGGGACCGCCCCCTGTCAAATGGCAGGACCCACTCTTTACTAAGCGTGTCATTAACCCCCGAAATCCCGGCCAATCAGTCCCCAAAATTAAAGAGTGGGTAAGGCGAGGATTAACCGCCGCCTTCACTATAGATTTTTCCCCTCTGAAAAAAATGTGGACCGACACCAAAGGGTAGCTGTGAACATCCCCATGCACACACAACACCTTCACCCCCTGTGCTCCCCCCAGTGCCTCATTTTGCACCAGGCTTTGGCGAATTGAGGTCTGATTACAACCCGAATCCACCAACGCCTGATATGTATCCCCTTGGATACTCACTGGTATGCAATATGCTCTGGCCCGATCGAGGGCGGCCTCTGGCGCGTCAGGGATCCGAACCACCGCGCCCACTTCCATTGCCGTGCACTGTTGTTGAAGGTGGCCCGGCTCCCCGCAGCGCCAGCAAACCGGCCCGGGCTTTCCCTCTGCACCGGTGTTCTGGGGCTCACTCACCTGAGGGGGGGGAGAGACAGACACAGAAGGGAGAAATGGGAGGGCACCGCGGGTGCGGCAGGCCGGCTGGGGTGGTGCTGGCCCCCGTCTCCGTGGTGGGGGAATGGGATGAGGATGGGACACAGAAGGAGGGGGAGAGAGAGAGAAGAGGAGAGAAGAGTAGCCGCTGTCTGCTGTCCTGCCGCCGGAACAGCCGCCAGATGATCCTCCGCCAGCTCGACTGCCTGATCACGCAACGCTGGGCGGTGGCACTGGACCCACTCTGCGGTTCCTGCTGGTAAGCGAGCGATGAACTGTTCCAGCACCACCTGGTCGATGATCCCCTCGGCGTCGCGATTGTCGGCCCTCAGCCACCGCCAGCAGGTGTCCCGGAGCTTCTGGCCGAACGCGAACAGCCGGCCGACCTCCTCCAAGCGCAGAGTGCAGAAGCGCTGGCGCTGCTGCTCTGGCGTGTGCCCCACGCGCTGGAGGACGGCCCGGCGGAGGTCTGCGTAGGCCAGCCGGCGGCCGGCGGGGAGCTGTAGCGCGGCCAGCTGTGCCTCTCCCATTAGCAGGGGGAGGAGGCGCGCCGCGCGCTGCTCCATCGGCCACCCCGAGGCTTCTGTGACCTGTTCAAATAGCGTGATGAATGCCTCGGGGTCGTCCTGCGGGCCCATCTTGGTGATGGTGAGGGGAGACGGGCCCGCGGCCGGAGTGCTGGTGGACCCCGCCGATGCGAGGAGGTGCCGGAATGCCTCGCGGTCTTCCTGCTGGGCCAGTCCAGGGCTTCAAAGCACCGCTCTTGTTCCTTCCGGAGTGCGATGAGCTCCTGGTGCTGGCTTTGCTGGGCCGTGGCGAGGGCGTGGACCAGGTCGGCGAACGGGGAGGACTCCATGGGGCTGATCGGTTGGTGCTCCACTCTGGTTCCCAGGTTTCGGCACCACTGTAACGGTTCAGTACTGGTGGGTGGAGTACAGAGGACGGCAGGACAGAGATCAGGTTCAAATGAGCGTTTATTGGTACACTTTTCAGTCTAACCATAACTCAAACAGACACACACACGATGGGTGTCTCGTTCAGGGATCTCCTCTGCTCTCTGCTCTCCCTCCTTATATAGGGCGCGGTCACTGGGAAGACACACAAACACAGGTTAATTGCTGTCAGGTGTAGTGATTCTGCCACTTACCTTCCCTGACTCCGCCCTCCTGTCACAGACTGGCACTAGACCACGCCCCTGCTGCCACAAATAATAATTATGTTAGTCTCAACATTTTCTTATACAGTACCAATAATTATGATAGCTACAAGATAAATATACAATATGTACACAGGTATTTATAAATCTGATGACTTGTGATTCATTCGAGGTGAATTCCAACATTATTATTATTATTATTATTATTATTATGGCTTGCAATATGTGGCAGCGGGGCGTGGCCGAACGTCAGTCTGTGAATGGAGGGCGGCATCAGGGAAGGTGAGTGGTCGTATCGCTACACCTGTTGTTAATTAACGTGTTTGTGTGTCTCCTCCAGTGACTGCGTCCTTTAAAAGGAGAGTGAGAAGGGGAGGTCAGCACTGAGGGCTTGATAGTAGCCTGTGTGTGTGTGCGTGAGAGACAGTTTGAGTTGTATGCTGAAAAGCAACAATAAAGATACTAATTAAGACGCAAACAACCACCTGCCGTGCTTCTGTGCTCCACCCACATCAGGATCTCGCTACAGTGGTGCTGAAACCCGGGAGAGTGCAGAAGGGAATAGCCCCATGGAGTCCTCTCCATTCAAGGACCTGATCCATGCCCTCGCCACAGCCTAGCAGAATCAGCACCAAGTGCTGGTCGCCCTCCGAAAGGAGCAAGAACAACAGTTCAAAGCCTTGGTGCTGGCCCAACAGGAAGACCACCAGGCGTTCCGGCACCTGCTCATGTTGGCGGGGTCCACGACCGCCACCGGAGCAGACCCTCCCCACCTCACCCTCACAAAGATGGGTCCGGACGACGATCCGGAAGCCTTCCTCACGCTCTTTGAGCAAGCAGCAGAGGCGTGGGGTTGGCCAGTCAACCAGCGCGCGGCGCCCCTCCTCCCCCTGCTGATGGGTGAGGCGCAGCTGGCCGCGCTGCAGCTCCCCGCTGACAGCCGGCTTGTGTATGCGGACCTCCGACAAGCCATCCTCCAGCATGCCGGCCACTCCCCAGAGCAACAACAGCAGCACTTCCGCTCGCTGCGCTTGGAGGAGGTCGGCCGACCATTTGCATTCGGGCAACAACTCCGGGACGCCTGCCAGCGGTGGCTGAGGGCAGACGACCACGACGCCAAGGGAGTGATTGACCTGGTGACACTGGAGCAATTCGTCACGCGACGTCCGGAAGGAACAGTGGAGTGGGTCCAGTGTCATCACCCGGCGTCACTGGACCAAGCTATCGAGCTGGCAGAGGACCACATGGCGGCAGTTCTGACAGCAGGAAGGCATGTCTCCTCTTCTCCTCTCTCTTCTCTCTCTCCCTCTCCCTCTGCTTCCCGTCCTCGCCCCATTCCCCCGCCGCGGAGGCAGGGGCCGGCTCCCCCCCAGCTGGCCTGACACACCCCTGGTGTACTCCCATTTTCCCCTTCCTTGTCTGTGTCTCCTCCCCCCCAGGTGAGTGATGTCTGTAACACCAGTGCAGAGGGAGGGCCTGGGCCGGTGTGCTGGCGCTGCGGAGAGCCGGGACATCTCCAACATCAGTGCTCCGTGATGGAGGTGGGTGCGGTGGTCCGGGTCCCCGACGCACCAGAAACCGCCCTTGATCGGGCCGGAGCGTATCATATACCGGTAAGTGTCCAAGGGGATATGTACCAGGCTTTGGTGGATTCTGGCTGTAACCAGGCCTTAATCCACCAAAGCCTGGTGCAAGGTGAGGCATTGGAGACAGCATGAGTGGTGAAGGTTTTGTGTGTGCATGGGGATGTTCACAACTACCCTTTAGTGTCCGTCCACATTCTATTTCAAGGTTAAAAGCATTGTGTAAAGGCAGCGGTTAACCCTCGTCTCACCCACTCGCTGATTTTGGGGACTGATTGGCCAGGTTTTAAGGAGTTAATGACGCACATAGTAAGGAGTGGCTCCTGCAGTAATCCGTCCGGGGAAAGCCCCGGAGTAGCATTGGCGGGAGAAGCTGTCACAGAGCCATCTTCGTCAGCACCGCGTCAGGGCAATACGCGGAGTGAGGAGCACCCCGCCCCTCCTCCCTCTCTCGGGGATTCCCTTGGGGATTTCCTGTTAGAGCAGTCATGAGATGGGACTCTGTGGCATGCATTTGACCAAGTGAGAGTAATCGATGGTCAAATTCTCCAGCCAAATGCGACGCCGGCCTTCCCCTACTTTGCTATTATTAAGGATAGGTTATACCGAGTGACGCAGGACACTCAAACTAGCAAAAAGATAACACAGCTATTAATTCCAAAGAGCCACCAGGAACTCATATTCCAGGTGGCTCACTTTAATCCCATAGCTGGACACTTAGGGTAGGATAAAACACTTGCCCAAATAATGGCCCAGTTCTATTGGCCAGGGATTCGTGGGGATGTCTGTTGGTGGTGTGTGGCGTGCCGCAAATGCCAATTAGTAAATCCCGCGACCACTCCAAAAGCACCTTTGCGCCCTCTCCCCTTAATCGAGACCCCTTTTGAAAGAATTGGGATGGATCTCGTTGGGCCATTAGATCGGTCAGCACGAGGATATCACTTTATTTTAGTTCTGGTGGACTATGCAATGCAATACCCAGAAGCAGTGTCTCTCCGCAATATCTCAGCACGCAGTATTGCAGAAGCGCTCTTCCGCTTTATCTCCCAGGTCAGGATTCCAAAAGAAATCCTGACAGACCAAGGCACTACATTCATGTCATGCACACTGCGCGAGCTGTATGGGTTACTGGGGATTAAGCCTATCCGCACCAGCGTCTATCACCCACAAACTGATGGCTTTGTGGAATGTTTTAATCGAACTCTCAAAAATATAATTCGGAAGTTCGTAAGCGAAGATGCATGTAATTGGGATAAGTGGCTCGAGCCCCTGTTATTTGCAGTACAAGAGGTCCAGCAAGCCTCCACAGGTTTTTCACTGTTTGAATTATTATATGGGCGTAAGCCGTGTGGGATTTTGGACGTGCTACGTAAAAACTGGGAGGAGGGACCTTCACCTAGTAAGAACAAAATTCAATACGTTCTTGACCTGCGCGCCAAACTCCACACACTCACGCACTTAACCCAGGAGAATTTGCGGCAGGCGCAAGAATGTCAAGTCTGACTGTACGACAGGGGTGCGCGTCTTAAGGAGTTCACACCGGGAGACAAAGTACTCATATTACTGCCCACGTCGAGCTCCAAATTGATCGCCAATTGGCAAGGGCCCTTCGAGGTCACACGGTGAGTCAGAGACATCGACTATGAGGTGAGGCGAACGGACAGGGGTGGGGCATTGCAAATTTACCACCTCAATCTATTAAAACATTGGAATGAGGAGGTCCCTGTGGCATTGGTGTCAGTAATCCCGGAGAAGGCGGAGCTGGGGCCAGAGGTTCAAAAAAAAAAAAAAAATTGACTTCGCCCACCACTCTGGTCCCCTGTGGAGACCACCTCTCTACGGCCCAACTCACGGAGGTAGCCCAGTTGCAGAAAGAATGTTCTGACATGTTTTCGCTCCTTGCCCAGCCGCACCCACCTCATAGAAAACCACATTGAGACACCCTCGGGGGTGGTTGTGCGCAGCCACCCTTACCGCCTGCCCGAACACAAAAAAAAGTGGTCCGGGATGAACTTGAGGCCATGCTCGAAATGGGCATAATCGAGGAGTCCCACAGTGACTGGAGCAGCCCAGTGGTCCTGGTCCCCAAGACCGATGGGTTGGTCCGGTTCTGTGTGGACTATAGGAAAGTCAACGAGGTGCCTAAATTTGACGTGTACCCAATACCTCGCATTGACGAGCTGCTCGATCGATTAGGCACTGCTCATTTTTATTCGACACTGGATTTAACGAAGGGATATTGGCAGATCCCCTTGACTCCTCTATCCCGAGAGAAAACGGCCTTTTCCACACCCTTTGGCTTACACCAATTCGTCACACTTCCTTTTGGATTGTTTGGGGCGCCAGCTACGTTCCAGCGGCTTATGGACAGGGTCCTCCACCACCACACCATCTACGCAGCCGCGTATCTTGATGATATTATCAACTACAGCAATGACTGGCCACGGCACCTCGAACACCTTAGGGCCATCCTAAAGTCGCTGAGGCAGGTGGGTCTCACAGCTAACCTAAGAAGTGTGCAATTGGGTGGATGGAAGTATGATATCTGGGTTTCCACTTAGGCCATGGGCAGGTGCGTCCCCAAATAAATAAGATGGCAGCGATTGCGGCCTGCCCGAGGCCCAAGACCAAAAAGGGGGTGAGACAGTTCCTGAGGCTGGCTGGCTGGCTACTATCATAAGTTCATACCTAATTATTCGGACGTCACCAGCCCGCTGACTGATCTCACTAAAAAGGGAGCACCAGATCCGGTCCAGTGGACGGAGCAATGCCAACAGGCTTTCTCTCGGTTAAAGGCTGCACTGTGTGGGGGGCCACTGTTACACTCCCCTGACTTTTCTCTCCCCTTTATTTTACAGAGGGACACATCGGACAGAGGGCTGGGGGCCGTTCTGTCCCAGAAGGTGGAGGGGGAGGAGCGTCCTGTGCTGTACCTTAGCCGGAAGCTGTCAATGTGGGAAAGCAGGTACAGCACGATAGAGAAAAAGTGCCTAGCCATCAAGTGGGCAGTCCTTGCCCTCCGGTACTACCTACTGGGATGCCCTTTCACCCTCTGTTTGGACCACGTGCCCCTCCAGTGGCTCCACTGCATGAAGCATGCCAACGCGTGGATCACCCGTTGGTATCTTGCCCTCCAGCCATTTAAATTTGAGGTGGTCCACAGGCCGGGGGCGCAGATGGTGGTGGCGGACTTCCTGTCCCATCGGGGGGGGAGTCTGCTGCAGGCCGGATGGCTCCCCGGCCTGAGTCGGGCAGTGGGTGTATGTGGCAGCGGGGGCGTGGCCGAGCGTCAGTCTGTGAATGGAGGGTGGAGTCAGGGAAGGTGAGTGGTCGTATCACTACACCTGTTGTCAATTAATGTGTTTGTGTGTCTCCTCCATTGACCACGCCCTACAAAAGGAGAGTGAGAAGGGGAGGTCGGCGCCGAGGGCTTGATAGTAGCCTCTGTGTGTGTGCGTGAGAGAGAGTTTGAGTTGTGTGCTGAAAAGCAACAATAAAGATACTAATTAAGATGCAAACAACCGCCTGCCGTGCTTCTGTGCTCCACCCACATCAGGGTTTCTCTACACAATACTTGTGACTTGGACAAACATTAAAGTCTTTGCATGTAACACTGAAGTTATTCTAAAAATGGTTTTCACCAGAGAGGGGTGGTGTTTAACCCCTGCAGGAAGTCTCTGCACGCCTTTACACCAGAGGGAATTGACCTCTGTTTGACACTGCGGGATTTATTTATTTATTTTTCGTTTAAATTAGAGGAGTCTGAATGCTGAATTATCTTAATTTTGCAGCTCACACTTTGTCATTAATCTAATTACACTAATTAAGTGAAGTCAGGAGGAAAATATAGGGTTTATATCTGCTCAATGCGGGAGTGGCGTTATAGCCTCGTGCGCTGAATAGAACGTAATGAGCAAGAGTAACAAATCTTTCTCTCACATCCACCCACCCACCTAAACACACACACACTTGGGAAGCACCCTGAATTAGAGAAGTGCATCAGGACTAGGATCCAACAAATTGTTGGAGCAGGCACTTTTACTCTCATGTTGCCAGATATGAAGCTTGAATGCTGATTAAGGCCTGGCTCATGCTTGAAGCACATTCGTACATTCGCACCGTGACACAGAGAGGGGTTTATGGGTAAGTGTAGAATGCCGAGGTGCACAGACAGGCTGAAATGCACAACTCTAGAATCCTAACCACATGCCATGTGTTTCAGGCAAACATGAATAACATCGCTGTGGAGACTGTAATCGACTATTCTCACATTTTGGCTTCTTTTCGATCTCCAGGTCCTTTAAGCTTTCATTTGTACATTGTACACAGGCTTTAGGCCACTTGAGACTTTTTAATTGCTTCGAAGAATAGCCACTCAATCCACATACACTGTCAGAAATAGGGGTACGGTACGAGTCCGTTTCTGTCCCTCAAGGTATAGTCGACACGAAAGTACTTCCTAGGGCTCGTTATTGGTAAAGATGTGGACCTTTTCAGGGCCAAAAAGGTACATATATGTTCCCAAGCAGTATATAAAGGGTACACATAAGTACCTTATGAGCATTTCTGCACACTGTTTGTTTTGTCTTTATCCACACCATCAAATTTGATCAATTTACTTCGCATACAACCCCTGTGTCCAAAAAACACAATAAAAAAATCACTTTAATCTCTCTCTCTCTCTCTCTCTCTCTCTCTCTCTCTCTCTCTCTCTCTGTGTAGTTTGGTGTTTGAAGCATGAACCCTTCCAAAATAGAGATTTCCAGTAACGCAGCACAATCCTAATCTGTGATTAAGAACCCGGAAGTGTAAAGTATCAATCCGCTTCTGTTTCTGCATCCATTCTGTAATGAAACCCAAGACTTTCATTTTCATAGTTTTGAATGTTCTGTCTTCCAGTGGACACGTTCATGTGACCTGCGAGCTTGAAGGCAGATGCATAATGTGGCCGACTTCCAGATTTTGTTGTTAGATTTAGTTACTTTTTCAACCCCTTGATCGACTTTAAAGGAAGACTGCCTTTCAATTCAATAAAATTTAGTTCTCTCTGAAACTTGGTCATCATGATGTACAACCCCGATTCCAGAAAAGTTGGGACAAAGTACAAATTGTAAATAAAAACGGAATGCAATAATTTACAAATCTCAAAAACTGATATTGTATTCACAATAGTACATAGACAACATATCAAATGTTGAAAGTGAGACATTTTGAAATTTCATGCCAAATATTGGCTCATTTGAAATTTCATGACAGCAACACATCTCAAAAAAGTTGGGACAGGGGCAATAAGAGGCTGGAAAAGTTAAAAGTACAAAAAAAGGAACAGCTGGAGGACCAAATTGCAACTCATTAGGTCAATTGGTAATAGGTCATTAACATGACTGGGTATAAAAAAAGCATCTTGGAGTGGCAGCGGCTCTCAGAAGTAAAGATGGGAAGAGGATCACCAATCCCCCTAATTCTGCGCCGACAAATAGTGGAGCAATATCAGAAAGGAGTTCGACAGTGTAAAATTGCAGAGTTTGAGCATATCATCATCTACAGTGCATGATATCATCAAAAGATTCAGAGAATCTGGAAGAATCTCTGTGCGTAAGAGTCAAGGCCGGAAAACCATACTGGGTGCCTGTGATCTTCGGGCCCTTAAGGCCTCTGCATGCTCTTGCGACAAGGCTTTCGCAGATAGCTTTTCGCAGACAGTTGTAATTTATTGTTGAGCGGGGGAATAGGCGTGCGCGATGTTATTCACCGGCACAACGCAAGGGGGGGGCGAAGTCGCTAGGAGTAGTTGGTGGGTGTGGTTAGTGGAGTGTTTATCCTCCAGTTACTTATAATGACTAGAACTTTTTTTTTATAATGACTAGAACTGGAGTCATATAGATGTACGTACTTCCTCACTTCCTCAATCAACCGTTCTTCATGCTGCTCCATCTTCGCTCGTGTTTTTAAAAATGCTGGTCGTGAAAACAAAACAAAACGGGAAAGTAGGGAAGCGGAAGTGCGTGTACAGTGGGTAGAGTGGACCAATCAGAGCCCTCTTGTCTGTGGCGCTGTCTGCGAGGCTTCTGCGGTGGTCACAATTTTTGGGAGGTGCGCGCAGAGCGTCTGCGAAGGTGGGGTGGCTACGCAGACACTGTCTGCGACACCGTCTGCGAGGACTGGGTTGTCAGCATAAATTGGCCTTTAGACGACACTGCATCACATACAGGCATGCTTCTGTATTGGAAATCACAAAATGGGCTCAGGAATATTTCCAGAGAACATTATCTGTGAACACAATTCACCGTGCCATCCGCCATTGCCAGCTAAAACTCTATAGTTCAAAGAAGAAGCCGTATCTAAACATGATCCAGAAATGCAGACGTCTTCTCTGGGCCAAGGCTCATTTAAAATGGACTGTGACAAAGTGGAAAACTGTTCTGTGGTCAGCCGAATCAAAATTTGACGTTCTTTATGGAAATCAGGGACGCCGTGTCATTTGGACTAAAGAGGAGAAGGACGACCCGAGTTGTTATCAGCGCTCAGTTCAGAAGCCTGCATCTCTGATGGTATGGGGTTGCATTAGTGTGTGTGGCATGGGCAGCTTACACATCTGGAAAGACACCATCAATGCTGAAAGGCATGCTCCCATCCAGACGACGTCTCTTTCAGGGAAGACCTTGCATTTTCCAACATGACAATGCCAAACCACATACTGCATCAATTACAGCATCATGGCTGCATAGAAGAAGGGTCCGGGTACTGAACTGGCCAGCCTGCAGTCCAGATCTTTCACCCATAGAAAACATTTGGTGCATCATAAAATGGAAGATACGACAAAAAAGACCTAAGACAGTTGAGCAACTAGAATCCTACATTAGACAAGAATGGGTTAACATTCCTATCCCTAAACTTGAGCAACTTGTCTCCTCAGTCCCCAGACGTTTACAGACTGTCGTAAAGAGAAAAGGTGATGTCTCACAGTGGTAAACATGGCCTTGTCCCAACTTTTTTGAGATGTGTTGTTGTCATGAAATTTAAAATCACCTAATTTTTCTCTTTAAATGATACATTTTCTCAGTTTAAACATTTGATATGTCATCTATGCTCTATTCTGAATAAAATATGGAATTTTGAAACTTCCACAGCATTGCATTCCATTTTTATTTACAATTTGTACTTTGTCCCGACTTTTTTGGAATCGGGGTTGAATGTTTATTTCTCTGATATCTCACAAAATATCAGGCAATTCTGTGACTGGGAACATATCTAATTTGAGGGGATTCCAGAGCAAATAATATGTGTAAGATCGCCTGGTTCAAGCAAATGGAGGAAGTGCATGTACGCATGTGTCAGTTTACCTTTGCTCATCCTACCATCTCTGATGATCGCCAATATTTATTCGTTTGGTCCTGTGTTGCCTTTCCTTCACAATACAGGATGTTTTCTTTTCGCTTTCCGTTACTGTCGTCGGCCTTCCATGTTTTATTCGCACACTCACGTCCTCCATTTTTCTCTCCTGTTTCAAATTTGTATCCCACAATTGTTTGCCTTGCACGAACGGGGAAAGCCCGCTACGTGACGCGTGACATAGTATCTTGAATTGTGTCATGGCGAAGCAGGAAAAAATAGCAGAGAATTTAGGGCCATGTGGCCCTAAATTAATTAATTGTTCTATTAAAAAAAAAAAACGAATCAAATTGGAAGTCTGTGATTCGAATTCCGTAGCTTTCAGTCCACTAAACAAAAATAATTGGGTGTCGGGGAAAATTCTTTTTATGACCTAAACTTGAAAAATCTGAAAGGCAGTCTAGCTTTAATTTAAAAATAATGTGTCTTGATGTGAGCAGATGTTAGACACTCTTCTGCACTGAAGACTTTCTCCTGATGACATCACAGCTGTTGTTTATCTGAGCTGAAAGAGCAGGTTCACTCGACGAACCATCAGTGTGAAGGTTAAGTTCACATCGAAACAATCACTCATCGCCAGTGTCAGTAAAATTAATAAAAGCTACTTCTTCCATTGATGAGCGTTTCCTTCGTGCATATGTTCTGACTACTCATGACCAGTGCGTCTTCATGGCAAAAAAAAAAGATAACATTTTGTATATAGTTTAATTGTTAGGATGTGGTGCCATGAAGAAATATATTATAATCTATTGTTAAAAAAATTAATTCTATCCTTTTGATATTTATGCAAATGATCATGATGATTGATTGAAAGAATATGCAAATTAGTTATAGTATGACGTAATCTCAGGACCAATACCTAATTTATTTATAGCCATGCATTACTTTTCTCTGAAAAGAGTTGGCAACGCTGTAGACACCTATGCGACTGCAAGCCACATTTAAGTGCACCCGGAAGTGAATAACATTGACTAATAACGCGTCCAACATGCTGACCACGCCCTTCAACTTACTTTAGAAAAGGCACATCTCTCTCTCTCTCTCTCTCTCTCTCTCTCTCTCTCACACACACACATACACACAAAGTGAATGTGAGTTAATTAGTCCGTTAAGGCTCTATTGATTTCAGCTCAGTGTGTTCCCAGATCAGATTTATGAGGCGCGAGAATCTGCTGATCAGTGCGAGTGCTCTTATCAGTCGCTCACCACATGTGGCACACGCCACTTTGTCCCGCCTCGCATGCTGAAGGATGGCTCTCCCGCCCCGCCCCTGCGGCCCTGCGCGCCTCATAATTAACCCCCTAGATTGGACAGCTCTTTAGTGTTTAATTTGTGCGACAGATTTATCACAGTAGGATTTAAACCGCGCGCTCTCTAGGCTCGAGTGCGCCCTTGATAGGGTCTTGCGCTCAGCTGTAGATTACCATTATGGCCTCATGGTGAAAGTCATTGGGACAAATTCTTATTGCTATATATTGCACTGATATTTCAGTTTGCACGCGCGCGGGCTCACGCTCTCTACTGTGACCAATCAGAGTTGAGCTTGTTGAGTTCTGCTGATGTTCGAAGCGTGAAACGCACGTGTGCCACACACACAAAACAACTTTATTCAAACATAATCCTGTTAAAAAAACTGCAGCATATAAGCTCATCTTACACAAAAGCTACAGTGTTCACATTACCATGCTGTGCCATCATGGTGGTTTAACGTTAAGCTAGCTAGTCAGTGACGCTCCACCTGAAATGTTAGCAAACTCTTTTCAAACTCGAAATCATATTGGATAGCTAGTGTTCCTAGAAAAGAAAGATTTCTACATTCTCTTTATTTGGCAAGATTATGCTAAAACATTTCTGAACACACTTCAGATAAGTTAACATTATTTATGTTCGCGGTACTCCATTTTTACATGCTAACTAACAGTGTCCAAGTTAACTAGCTATGTGTAAATGTTAGCAGTGGACAAGGCGATGGCAACTTGGCGGGAAAATCCATTGAAAGTCATTTGACTAACCAGACTGCATAGCTATTGCAACGTTATCACTGGCTCTAAAAGCACAGACAACTTCATTCCAAGCTTTCTCTTGGAATAAAACGTTTACAGACCTCAATATGCTTCTGCAGGTCGGACGATGAGTTTTTGTAGGCCGTGATGTGGTTCTTTTAGGCAAACATTTCAAATGAAACAAATCTTTAATCCTTTCAGAAAACTGAAACACAGGTTCATGGGCCATGGGTGTGTTCATTACTCAGAAGAACCGCCTCCTTCCATTCTGCCATCAACTGATCGGGTTCAAATAACGCTGCTGAGAAATCACTGAACTTGATTTTACACAATCTTTGGATGTGACGTGACCCTAGTGATTACTGATAGGCTGTCTCAGTGTCACATGCAAAACAACAGTCACATTTTAGAAAAAAAAGAAAAAAAAACATCCACTTTCATAGCTGCTTCATAGTAATGAGTAACGAGGAGCTTGATAGAAATGTAGTGGAGTGAAAAGTACGATATTTGCCAATCAAAGGGAGTGAAGTTAAAATCAGAAGTTTAAAAAAATACTCAAGTAAAGTACAGATACTCAAAAAGTGTACTTAATAGCAAAAGATATTTCAAGTAACAACATTTATTTTTTTCATGGTCTGGTTTCCATCAAATCCTGCGCTCTGACTGGCTGGCGAGCAGGTCCGTATCCTACGATACAGACCCCAGTGACGGACCCCTGTTATGGACCTCTGGCAACTCGCTCGTTCACAACAACAACAAACATAGTTACATTTTTTTGTCAACATTTATAATTTTTTAAATAAGATTTATTTATAAGATGATCAAAAATCTTATAAATTTTTGCCAGCATTTCTCAGGAGAACAGCATTAATTTTACAGCATGGATAGCGATAACGACAGTGTTCACAGCGAAAGCGAGTTTTACTACCCTGAGGAAAAAGAAATAAAAGAAAACATTTCAGGAGAAAGCTAAAAACCTGTAACTGTTGCTAACGCTGAGCAAAAACATGGCTGAATCCGGAATGACTCAATTTTGTATAAATAGGGGACTACATAGACGGCAAAATGCTTTTTTTGTTCCTGTCATGGAAGTGCACTTGTATACCGAGGAGAAAGCCATTTGCATTACAGCCGTGAATGAGGATTCAAAATGGCGGCTTGCCTCAGCTCGGTTTTCCCTTTCGGGCGCTCTCATTTTCTGTTAGAATTTGGTAAAGAAAAAAATAAATATATTATTTACCAGCTTAAGGTCAGTCCGTATGGTGAAATACATACGGACCTCCCAGCTGGTGAATAACGTCTCATCTCGTCTCATTATCTCTAGCCGCTTTATCCTGTTCTACAGGGTCGCAGGCAAGCCGGAGCCTATCCCAGCTGACTACGGGCGAAAGGTGGGGTACACCCTGGACAAGTCACCATGTCATCACAGGGCTGACACATAGACACAGACAACCATTCACACTCACATTCACACCTACGGTCAATTTAGAGTCACCAGTTAACCTAACCTGCATGTCTTTGGACTGTGGGGGAAACCGGAGCACCCGGAGGAAACCCATGCGGACACAGGGAGAACATGCAAACTCCACACAGAAAGGCCCTCATTGGCCATGGGGCTCGAACCCGGACCTTCTTGCTGTGAGGCGACAGCGCTAACCACTACACCACCGTGCCGCCGTAAATAACATATATATATACCGTATATTTCAAATTTTAGATTTTTCAAAGTAGCCACCATTGACCTTGATGACACTTAGTACACTATTGGCATTATCTTAACCAGCAAATCATGAGGTAGTCACCTGGAATGCTTTTCAATGAACAGGTGCCTCATCAAAAGTTAATTAGTGCAATTTCTTGCCTTCTAAAATGTGTTTGAGATCAAACAGGAAATAGTAAATCATAAAAATACAGTAAATAACCCTATTCCACAACTCTAATAATCCGTATTACGACATACTCCATAATGCATGGTCAAGATATTTTCAGAAAGTTGTTCTTTGCAATGGAATAGATCCTTACATGTTAACAAATAAGGATTTTTCCTCTGAGTTGGAAAATTACCCATCTGTTGAGTTCCCCGACATCTCAAACTACCTGGTGCTGCAGATATCGTTCTACACGGACAAACAGATGAAAACCTGGAAGAACATGAAGACATAGAACTTTTTATATGTGGCTTGGTTAAAGATCTGGGGATCAGGACACTACAAGATAAATCCTGTCTCATTTATGCCCAGGTAAGTCGGCCTTTTGAGCTTTGAGTATGCATCTTTGCGATGATTGCTAGGACGCTAGAAGTTTCAGTATCAAGTGTAAACAAATCACAGCCGCTCGATTCTCAATCCTCCCTGCTCTTCTCTTCCAGGTAAATCATTCACAAAGATCCACAGAAACCCCTTTAAAGACCTGGGTATTGGTGAAACAGGACGGAGAAGTGATCACAGCTCACTGTAACTGCATGGCCGTGGAAGCAGTTTTGTGCTGTTAACTCATGAGCTCTGCTTTTGTGTTTACATGGATTGTCTCGATTACCTTATCTCTCTAGGAGCCCAATCTGTATCATCGTCCTTGTAAACACTGCTAGGACAGCCTGATAAATAAAGTGAAAACATACGTGTTGGTTTACACCATGGTGACCACGATCAAACAGTAAACAAAACCACATTTGAGGACTTAAGTGTCTCCTGAACTTCAAAACATCACGAAATTATGGAAAATGGCGAGGAAAGCAATTTACGAATCCAAACGAAATAAATCAAGGGAATTTACAAACCTTGCAAACTCGAGCGTTCTTCAACTCCACTCCCTTCCGTCACAGCAAAAGGTTCAAGAGCCATCATTCTTGTCGTCTTTTAGTAAAATCCTTTTCTCTTTCACCCTTTTTTATCTCTTCATGGGGAACCTGAAAGAAACTTTTATCAGTTTCACTTTTTTTTTTATTCGAGCAGCCCAAAACAACGCACGCGTAGAGCATTTTAACAACTAGCAAGGCACCCCGACGAGAGTAACACTTTGTGAACAGTGAGCTTAGCTGACCACCACTTCAGGTCTTGCATATATAATGAGGTGGATGTGACATTGGATGCAACCCACCTATCAGAGGTGGAAAGAGTACTAAAATATTATACTCAAGTACAAGTACTGTTACTCTGATGAAATTTTACTTAAGTACAAGTAAAGTTACCAGACAAAAAATCTACTCAAGTAAAAGTAAAAAGTAGATCATTTAAAATGTACTTTGAGTAAAAGTAAAACGTTACTTTTAACAATGGGTGTTTTCTGCCTCCATTGTGTTGTGCAAAAATGAAAAAGAAGAGGAAACAAGGATATATGTACATCTCAACCCAGATGTTTTATTTAAAGGAAGTGTATCAAATTGAATGCTTAGGATAATGCTGCATTAAAACTGAGACAAACAAAAAAGGTCAATACACACAGTCATGTCGTTTACATCGCCCTGACCACACACAAAGCATTGTACACGAAATATGAAAGTGAAATGTTGCACCGAAATCTCGTAGCTTGCCTGTGTGCACTGTGTGTTATTGAACAATTCAATTCAAACATTATTTGTTTTGCTTAGTATTCCTTTCTGGCCTGTTGGATGTAGAATGGTAGGAGGACTGATCACGTCAGGTTGGCGAGCTAACTTGCTTGCATGATTAGCCAACTGAATAACAGACTACGGTAGTTACCGTTATGTTACAGTACCAACAGGTTGCTACTTCAACATTAGCAATGCCATCCACTATTTTTGGAATATAACCAGCCTATTGTCGGTTTTACTATGGAAAGGAAACATTATGATCAGGGGCGCAGATATGTTTTTTGAACTGGGGGGGACAAAAAACTGGGGGGGACAAAGCTGCCAGCAAACCAACCCCAACCCCGATATGCCTGTCAAACTTGTTGTGGGTAACCATAGCAACCAAGCTCGAGCTCGCAACCTGTGCAGTCTGCGCAGCTCAACCAACCGAATATCAGTCTTTGTTTTGTTTTATGTGAGTTGTTGCAATTATGTATACACTGCTGTGCACCTCAATAAACCGAATGGTAATTAGTCTTTTGATTTTTCTGTGAGGTTTGCCTTATGCAAAGAAAGACAGCATAGACGTTTTTTCCTCCCTATAAGTGGGGGGGACCGAACGAGGTGAATTTAAATCTGGGTGGGACGAATCCCACCCGTCCCACCCTCTATCTGCGCCCGTGATTATGATGCCAATGACAATACTTACCTCAACATGCTTGCGCAGATTAGACGTCGAATTTTTGTATGCCGCAATGGTTGTCTTCTTGGGCACACATAATCTGCATTGCATAATGAAACTGTCACCCCTTTTCTCTACGAAGCTGAAGTGATCACGTATGTAGGGCCAGGGGTGCACTTCATTACTGGAAGAAATTGCGTTTTCTGCAGGGTCGTCCACCACAGGTTCCTCGGTCTCCTCCATGTCCGCAGGGGCGCTTTATCAACACCCATGGCCCAGGGGCTAGGCCCCTCATAGGCTACCTGTCAACCCTACCCTTACCGTTGGCCAGGAAAACACTCTTATTTTATTTGCAGTACGTGTCAAGCATTTACAGTGTAAGCGCATAATTAGCCTAGAAGCCTACGATAGGTTACGTTTGGCTCAGCGTAGCTGCGCAAGGCCCACGCTCACATCGCTCAACACATCCGACCACAGAGGGAGAGAAGAACGTGTGCATTATCATTACAGAGGCAGTTCTGATTATTACCACGGACAGGACAGTGATACTGCGTAACTTTCACGCAGGGGCATGGCCAGAGATAACCACACAAGCGCGCGTGCGCTAATGTAGACCTGTGTTGTAAACATAAAACACACACACCTACAGACAAGTCCTTTTAAAAAATAAAATACATAAAAATAGCTCGGCGGCATGAAAACAAACATTCACTGCAAGACAAGGTGCCCTAGAATCGCCATCAGTTTTTAATATCTATATGGACTTTGTTGTCAGGATTGCACAGCATGAGATATCAAAACTGTACCCAGATACAGGCTTCAAGTTCAGATATTGCATTCCAAATGAGGTATCCACAAGAGAAATGCGTACGAAAGCACGAGCATCAGGAGAGGGTTGCATAACAGAGATTCTATACGCAGATGATCAGGCCATACTCGCTGGATCCATCGAGGAGCTTCAGAATATTTTTCAGTTGTATGATAAGACCTACACCTGCTTTGGTTTACAAATATCATATGTCAAAACAGAAACAATGGCTTTTAACATCAATGAGGATATCAAATGTAAACCAAGTATCATTTCCCTTGGCGGCACTAATATTAAAAACGTCCGCACCTTTAAATATCTTGGTTATGTCAGCAACTGTGATGAATCCTCACACTTCCTGCATGCTAGGATAAGTGCTGCATTCATGAAATGGAATGAACTGAAACACGTTCTAACCAACCACCGAATACTACTAAAAACCCGTATAAAGTTCCTAGTGGCATGCGTTCGATCTCGTCTCCTGTACAGCACACAGGCATGGCAACTATCATCCAGTGAAATTCACAAAATTGAGGTAGTGTGGCACGGCTTCCTAAGGAAAATGATTAAAGGTGGATATAAACGAAAGAATGCCCCTGACCAAAAGAACACTACAAATGAAGATATAGACTGGAGCTACAAGATGTCCAATGCTGACCTCAGGAAACTGACAGGAACCCAGGATATAAAACTATCCTGCTATGTACAACAACTAAAATATATTGCTCACGTTTGCTGGATGGGCAATAACCAAGTGCAAAAGCAGCTCCTGTTTGACAAAAATGGTTACAAATGGACGAAATGGGAAAATCTGCTGGGCATAGACACCCAACAGATAAGACGTATGATGATGGACAAATCAAACTTTGAGCAACTGCTGCAACTGCTACAGCAGAAGCACCCCTAGAGAGTTTAACTTTTGACAGGGGAACATGATGATGATGATGAAGGTACTTGGCTCGGCGGCCACATGAAACATAAACACCATGGACAGCGGCCAAACTCATAACTCTACAGACTGAAATACACAAAACCAAGTCCTACTAGGGTCTATTTTACCGATCTATGTTCAAGCATCATGCAAGTCTTCCTTCTCCTTGAATAAGACCGTGCATTCAACTGCCTTTTTGACATGACTGCATCGAAATACCACTCAACAATATTTCACGCACTCCATCAAGAAAAAAGTTAAACATGATGAACACGGGCATACTGTTTTGAGCATACGATTTTTTAAAAAGAAACTAGCTACATCAAAGTCCTTCAATAAATCCATCCTTTAGGGCAAATGAGCTTAACCTAGTTCAAAGCATCACGCTAGCAGTAGCTGCATAAGGCAAAATCATGTGGGCCTTTCGTCAACAACAAGCCACAGCGGGCAAACATTAATAATCAAGCGTCCTTACCTTAAAATGTTGTCTTGACCACAGAACTTCTCAAGTACAACCCCGATTCCAAAAAAGTTGGGACAAAGTACAAATTGTAAATAAAAACAGAATGCAATAATTTACAAATCTCAAAAACTGATATTGTATTCACAATAGTACATAGACAACATATCAAATGTCGAAAGTGAGACATTTTGAAATTTCATGCCAAATATTGGCTCATTTGAAATTTCATGACAGCAACACATCTCAAAAAAGTTGGGACAGGGGCAATAAGAGGCTGGAAAAGTTAAAGGTACAAAAAAGGAACAGCTGGAGGACCACATTGCAACTCATTAGGTCAATTGGCAATAGGTCATTAACATGACTGGGTATAAAAAGAGTATCTTGGAGTGGCAGCGGCTCTCAGAAGTAAAGATGGGAAGAGGATCACCAATCCCCCTAATTCTGCGCTGACAAATAGTGGAGCAATATCAGAAAGGAGTTTGACAGTGTAAAATTGCAAAGAGTTTGAACATATCATCATCTACAGTGCATAATATCATCAAAAGATTCAGAGAATCTGGAAGAATCTCTGTGCATAAGGGTCAAGGCTGGAAAACCGTACTGGGTGCCCGTGATCTTCGGGCCCTTAGACGGCACTGCATCACATACAGGCATGCTTCTGTATTGGAAATCACAAAATGGGCTCAGGAATATTTCCAGAGAACATTATCTGTGAACACAATTCACCGTGCCATCCACCGTTGCCAGCTAAAACCCTACAGTTCAAAGAAGAAGCCGTATCTAAACATGATCCAGAAGCGCAGACGTCTTCTCTGGGCCAAGGCTCATTTAAAATGGACTGTGGCAAAGTGGAAAACTGTTCTGTGGTCAGACGAATCAAAATTTGAAGTTCTTTATGGAAATCAGGGACGCCGTGCCATTTGGACTAAAGAGGAGAAGGATGACCCGAGTTGTTATCAGCGCTCAGTTCAGAAGCCTGCATCTCTGATGGTATGGGGTTGCATTAGTGCGTGTGGCATGGGCAGCTTACACATCTGGAAACACAACATCAATGCTGAAAGGTATATCCAGGTTCTAGAGCAACATATGCTCCCATCCAGACGACGTCTCTTTCAGGGAAGACCTTGCATTTTCCAACATGACAATGCCAAACCACATACTGCATCAATTACAGCATCATGGCTGCATAGAAGAAGGGTCCGGGTACTGAACTGGCCAGCCTGCAGTCCAGATCTTTCACCCATAGAAAACATTTGGCGCATCATAAAACGGAAGATATGACAAAAAAGACCTAAGACAGTTGAGCAACTAGAATCCTACATTAGACAAGAATGGGTTAACATTCCTATCCCTAAACTTGAGCAACTTGTCTCCTCAGTCCCCAGACGTTTACAGACTGTTGTAAAGAGAAAAGGGGACGTCTCACAGTGGTAAACCTGGCCTTGTCCCAACTTTTTGAGATGTGTTGTTGTCATGAAATTTAAAATCACCTAATTTTTCTCTTTAAATGATACATTTTCTAAGTTTTAACATTTGATATGTCATCTATGTTCTATTCTGAATAAAATATGGAATTTTGAAACTTCCACATCATTGCATTCCGTTTTTATTTACAATTTGTACTTTGTCCCAACTTTTTTGGAATTGGGTTGTATTTCACTTAAATCCACACGGGTTAACAACACACCCAACACAGCTAGCTTTGTATTGCTATTCCACTCAGTATGCTTACTCTGTCTGCTGCCCGAACTGTGAACATTATAGGCTACAATCTTTTCATCAATTTCTTCAGTAGATGCTGTTTTAGACATTTTATTATCCCCATCGAAATATGCTATTATACTAACAGGATTATAACTCCAATCACACGACACATATTCAAATCACAACTGATTTATTTTACTGTTGGACAGATCATAGCATATCTAGCCTAGCTGCACAGAGCCTAGCTGCTGGTAGGTTGATAACTGATAAGTAGCTGATATTCTGAACAGATTGGTGATCCTTACCTTAAAAAAGTCTGTGACTTTTAGGCAACGATTCTATCATTACCTGCATCTCTCTCTTTTTTCCTTTTATGCGCCCCGCTAACATGTGAATGCTTCATCTTTCAAAGCCTCTAAATTTGTGTCTCTGCAGTCTGCAGTCTTTGGCGCGCTTTCGTGCGTGACGTTACATTTTGTTACATTTTATTCTGGTACAGTTGTGGGTGTTCGTTTCGCGAACCACATCCACCATGTCTCTCACAGCAGGCTACTGTGCGCTCATTTATTTCTAACCTTATTTCTATCCGTACATTAATGTAGGCCCACGATTCCGACAGTTTATTATTTTATTAATATTACAAGGCCCTTGATTGGCTGTGGCCCAGGGGCTTGAGCCCCCCGAAGGCCCCCCCCTTAAAGCGCCGGTGCATGTCCGCCATCATCTGTGTGAGACTTGCGCGCGCGACAACTGTCCTTCCCATGATTCATTTCCAGAACGCATTTCCCCTTCTCCGTTTTAGCCTTTTTTTATTTTTTATTTATTTATTTTTTTTACTCAGTAACGGTTGTGATGTAAAATGTACCGAAGTACACTACTTAAAAGAAAACATACTTAAGTAAAAGTAAAAGTACACTCTTTAAAAATTACTTGAAAAAGTATAAGTACACAAAAAAGCTACTCAAGTACAGTAACGCGAGTAATGTAATTCGTTACTTTCCGCCTCTGCCACCTATGACGTTTAAATTTGTACTTGAGTGGTTGTGCTTTGAAAATGCAACCCACCCATTGCTAAGCTAGTGATGTTTAGCATTAACATTACCGAACTAGATAGGCAGCAAACATCAGTGCTATCTTAATTCGCAAACATAATTGTTAAGACAGTTTGAAAAATGGCATGTTTCCATGGAAAACTCGAGTTAAATCACCTGGACCCTGGTGAGCTGCCCCAGATGGGTTCAATGCAGGGAATGGATTTCACTGTGCTTCCTCTTCTTTTTCTTCTTCTTTTTCAATTACTTTCATTAGTTATTCTCAGGTTTGAGTCTAATCATCATAAACTTACAGCAAACACACAAAGCGCCATCGGAAACAGTCGGACTGAACTGGGTGTGAGCCGCAGCTTCGTGACCTGTTTTGGTTTCGCTCGTATATCGAGTGATTTCACTTCCTCTGTCTTTCGAGCATAAAATATCTTTAGAAATTCTGCTTGCCTTTTCCAAGAATCAGTGCTGTAAAATTATTCTTTTACCACAAAGAAGCTTGTTTTTTTTCTGTTCAATTGCTTTGTGCTAATGCATGCATTTTGGTGTGCAGGGCTTTTCTGTGAACATATGCATTTCTGAAGTTTTGCCTCACAGTGAAACATGTGTGATGTCATAACGTCATTAGAGTGCCATTCTGTTTTATAAGTGCGCGCACACACAAAGAAAATGCTGTTTGTGTGGAGCGTTTCTGTTCTTTGAAACTCTTTAGCGTACCCCACGGCATGATGTGTGATGTCATGATGTCATGGCTCTGCTTGATTACTGCTGCACTGCTTTCAGCTCTCCCACTGATCCCCCCTACTGCTTCACCCACAGTCACACTGACCTCTGACCTCTGTCACACTCAGTTTGCTGATGTGTGTTCACTCAGGTATGTGTGCAGACTCTTTGAGATCAGTTTTCCTTGGCAATTCATTACATTTTCACCACTTGGGGGTAAATGCGTTGTGTCTGAACATATGGGGTAAAATAGTTGAATCTTTCAGCATTTATACACAGCACAAACACGTTGTCAGAGAGAACAGTTACGCACAGTTTACCGGCACAAAGTGAACATAATTACAAAATTAATAAAAACAACCATGAATCTCAGAGGATTTGAACTATTTAATGCACTTTGGTGGGTGTCCTGACAGCTGAAATTGGTGATTCGAGATCTGAGAATGTGCAGCATGGAAGCTCATGTATGTCAACTATAAGCCATCTTTACAGTTCAGAGAGATTTCTTTGATGGAGGATGCTATGGTATGCCTACAAAAAGCATCTGGGAAGTTTTTCTGGGTTGATAATGAGTTGAACCACCACATTCAGCTCCGACCTCAGTAGAGTTAAAAAAAAAAAAGAGTCTGGATTGGCTGACAGGCTCTAAACAAGCCGAATGGGATTGGATATGTTTGTGATGTTGACTCTCCAGTAATGATGGCGGTCTTTCGCACAGCACAGGTCATGTTGGAATTCACGATGCCACAGTGCAAGGCTTTTATGTAAATTTTATTCAGCTAAAAAGGACAGCAAAAATAACTGGTGAAATAATTCCTTTGGGAATGACACAACGTATAGAATTTTTAGAGTAACAAAGCATATTTGATCTGCATTTTTTTTTTTATTATTTGTCTGTTATTTTCCCCAACACTCCAACAGATTCCAGCAGTCTATGCAACCCCTCAAAGTCCCTCTCATGCCAGAATCTGGTCTTCCCAGGCAGTCTCCTGTCCCAGCATGAACCAACTCTTTAAGGCATATAGGTGCTGCACCGATCTCCATTTTGATAGCCCTCGGCCTCTCGCCTATACAGCTAGGGTTAGAGTTGGGGGCTAGTCCTCTGGTAACTGCCAGAGTTTGACTTCCCCACTCACATCTGTATTGCAGCATGCCTTGCTAGATGGTACCGTAGTAGGTACCATTTTTATGATGGTCTTTGGTATGACCCAACTGCGAGTAGAACTCACAATCTCCCGGTCGAGAGCTGAACATGCTAACCACTAGGCCAATTTTTTATTTTGGTTTTGGCAAGAGACCCTCGACAAGACAGGGTGGCACGGTGGTGTAGTGGTTTGCCCTGTTGCCTCACAGCAAAAAGGTTCTGGGTTCGAGCCCAGTGGCCGATGGGGGCCTTTCTGTGTGGAGTTTGCATGTTCTCCCTGTGTCTGCGTGGGTTTGTCCGGGTTTCCCCCACAGTCCAAAGACATGCAGGTTAGGCTAATTTGTGGCTCTAAATTGAGTGTAGGTGTGAATGTGAGTGTGAATGGTTGTTTGTCTCGATGTGTCAGCCCTGTGATGACCTGGCAACTTGTCTAAGGTGTACCCCGCCTCTCGCCCATAGTCAGCTGGGATAGGCTCCAGCTTGCTCGCAACCCTGCACAGGATAAGCGGTTACGGATAATGGATGGGATGGATAGAAAAGACAACCATGGAATACCAACACTGTCCATTGGAACAGCATATGCATTGTTTTTATTATTTATTTTAAATCAATGCTGTATTCTTCCCAACCAAAGTACAAACAACATTCTGGAACCTTTGGATCCCATTAATTTCCCCTTCAGATTTTGTCTCTGATGACAACTTTCTGAATGGGTGCAATGGCTGCATCTTGTCCAATGCTACTGTACAGATCATGAATTCTGTGTCTCAGGCTGCTGGACAAGTTATGCAACCTTGTCATGTAACCAATATGGAAATCCAAATTTTCTCAATAGCCCAATCCAGGACCACTCTTTTGGGCAGGTCACGAGCATGCCTCACGTGCATTGTGTGCGTGCATATATGGTTGTGAGGACATGCTTGAGTCTACTACACCTGACATAAAGTGTACACACACACACACACACACACACACACACACACACACACAATTCTCTTCAAGTTTCTGCATCATTACCAGTATTAGGGAGAAAGCAGGGGAACAAAAAGCAGGGGACACACACAGAGAAGAACAGAAAGACCATGAAGAAAGGAATAAGAGCAGGGTGAAAGGTAAATGTGAATAATCAGGTGAAAAGACAGGTGACAAAAGAAAGGGAGAGAGACAGAAAGAAAGACAGACAGCTTTGTATGTAGAATAAGGAGTTGTATTGTTCTATTGTGTATTAAACTGATTGATGAAACAGTAATGATGATGGTATTTCAGTGAAAAGAACAGTCATTTTCAGTCCTGCAGTCAGGAAGCAAAGCACTAGGATCCCTACATAGTGGTCAAATGAACACTACTTTTATGCTCGCAATGAGTTTAATACCTGGGTAGTTTAATACCTGGTCAGTGGTTCACTTAGCTCTGTTATCATTGGGTTTAATTTCAGTGTATCTTTTGACTTAGCGCAAGTACTGTGCTCGCTCAGAGTTTAATTTCAGTGTAATTGTTGACATAGCATTGTGTTAATGCTAGCTTTGTGTTGAATTACAATTAGGGCACCATATTGTACCATGTCAGTTGAAGAAACCTGTTCCTGAGCAGGATTCAGTTCATCCAGTTAACTCAGTAACCCACATATGCAGGCAATACTGTACTTTACATCGTTTACAAAAGAGTGTTACGAGCTTGAACTATAATCCCAGTCCAGTTAGCAGTTAACTTTATCCTAGTTTGCTACCACAGGCTTTAATCCAGTTTCTACCACCCCAGTGTTGAATCTTCAAATTTATTTAGTCAGATCATGTTGATTAATTTTCTAGAACTGCATGTTGTGTCAGCTGCAAACAAATCACAGGTTTATATTATTCTGCTTGTTTTAAGTTGGTCTCCTTAATGTAGTATCAGCTCATTCACTGGGATGTCTATGGTGATGCTAACATCATTTACACTTTCAAAAAATGTATTGTTGTCTTGGGGCGGCACGGTGGTGTAGTGGTTAGCACTGTCGCCTCACAACAAGAAGGTTCTGGGTTTGAGCTCAGTGGCTGACACGGGCCTTTCTGTGCGGAGTTTGCATGTTCTCCCTGTGTCTGCGTGGGTTTCCTCCGGGTGCTCTGGTTTCCCCCACAGTCCAAAGACATGCAGGTTAGGCTAATTGGTGGCTCTAAATTGACCATAGGTGCGAATATGAGTGTGAATGGTTGTCTGTGTCTATGTGTCAGCCCTGTGATGGCCTGGTGACTTGTCCAGGGTGTACCCCACCTCTCGCCCATAGTCAGCTGGGATAGGCTCCAGCTTGCCCACGACCCTGCACAGGATAAGCGGTTATGGAT
Source organism: Neoarius graeffei (assembly GCF_027579695.1). Lineage (NCBI taxonomy): Eukaryota > Metazoa > Chordata > Actinopteri > Siluriformes > Ariidae > Neoarius > Neoarius graeffei. The sequence goes on from NC_083588.1 coordinate 13,270,960, forward strand.
AATGGATGGATGGATATTGTTGTCTTACAGGTCAAAATATTTAGGAAACATTTAACATGTAAGAAATGAACTCGCTGTAACTGTTAGAATGAAAGTGCCATTACAAATCAACTTTGCTTTGTGAATGTTCCACAACAATAAAAGTAACTATAAATTGATAGAAATAAAAAATAAACATTGTTATACAGTAGTTGCCAAATCGATGTAGTATAAGAAGAATAAAATATAGTTCAGGACAGGCTGTTATCAGACATTCAGCTTCGGGTTAGTGATCATCATTCCTAGGCAAGGCAAGGCAAGTTTATTTATATAGCACATTTCATACACAATGGCAGTTCAATGTGCTTTACAGAAGTAAAAACAAAAACAGTAAACAATAGAGAAATAAAATTACATAAAATAATTTTATCTTTATTCTAAAATAATTAATTAAAAGAATTAAAAGAATTAAAAGAAAATAATAAGAATTAAACAATAGTAGAAATAAAATATTAAAATGCCAAAAAGAAAAAGGAGAAAGAGAAAAAAAAAAAACCTAGCAGAATAAAATAGAATAAAGTTAAAATAAATTTAAAACATGCAGAGAAAAAGATTATAAAAAATGTAAAATATTAATTATTTAACAGAAAGCATCTGAAAATTCCTACCCTATCACACCACCCTATCCTTGATTGCAATAACGATCAGCTCACTGTATATTATCTCACTTATTATATGCCTATGTACAAAAGAAATCAATCATTTGACACAAAATATTCTTAAAAAATTATTTTATTGTTTCTGTTAATGACGTGGTCCACAGCGACGGTCTGTTACACAGAAATAACAGAGTGCTGTAATTGACCAATTAGAATTGAATATTCAAGTATTGTGAATATATTCTGTGTGTGTGTGTGTGTGTGTGTGTGTGTGTGTGTGTGTGTGTGTGTATTTTATTCGTCTGCAATAAGATTACTGAGCTTTATGGTAGAAACCGCACACAACTGTGTGGGAGTGTGTGTGAGATACAGGGACAGATTTATAGTTTGTCTTGATTGGTGGACTCATATGAGGCCATATGAAGAGCTGAGATAAGCTGGAGAGAAGTGTGTGTGTGTGTGTGTGTGTGTGTGTGTGTGTGTGTGTGTGTGTGTGTGTGTGTGTGTGTGTGTTGATTTTGCCAGTGTTTCTGCAGAATTTTATACAGCTGAAAATTACTGTGGATAACCAGGCCAAAAAAAATCTCTCTCTCTCTCTCTCTCTCTCTCTCTCACACACACACACACACACACACACACACATGCATACAATAAGATGGTTGACTGACGACAGTTGGGTATTTGTGATTATATATGTGTAGCTTTTCTGTAATTAGTGTGTGGTTTGGGACAGATCCATCGTGGAATGATGATTATTAGACAATTGTTATTGTGTTTATGTGTCCTATACAGTGAATCGGGTGTGTGCTGTTGGTTATTCAGTGTAAGGAACATTTAGAGAGAAACATTTAGAACAGTGTGTGAATCTCAGTTGGTAAAGAATGTTCTAACTAGTGTGACTCTCAGCTGTTCTAGAATCTCAAATGGGTCTCTGTCCTAGAATGTTCCAATAAGTGTGATGCTCAGCTGTTCTCAAATGTTTAAAAAATTCTGAAGGTCCCGGTTCTAGAATGTTCAAATGTGTTTCAGTCTCTGCTGTTCCAGAATGTCCAATCAGTGTGGATCTCATCTGTTCTAGAATTTTTTAATAAGTGAGTCTTCTCTGTTCTAGAATGTTTAAATAAGTGTGAGTCTCATCTATTACAGAATGTTCCAATAAGTGTGAGGTTTAGCTGTTCTGGAATGTTCAAAAAAATGTGAAGGTCACAGTTCAAGAATGTTCAAATGTGTTTCAGTCTCAGCTGTTCTAAAATGGTTCAATCCACGTGAGTCTCATCTGTTCTAGAATGTCCAATAAGCGAGTCTCAGCTGTTTGAGAATATTTCAGTAAGTGTGAGTCTCATATGTTCTGGAATATCCAATAAGTGTGTGTCTCAGCTGTTCTAGAATGTTTCAGTAAGTTTGTCTCAATTGTTCTAAAATGTTTCAATACGTGTGAGTCTCATCTGCTCTAGAATGTCCAATAAGTGAGTCTCAGCTGTTCTAGAATATTTCAATAAATGTTAGTCTCAGCTGTTCTAGAATGTTTCAATAAGTGTGAGTCTCATCTGTTCTAGAATGTTTCAGTAAGTGTAAGTCTGCGCTCTTCTAGAATGTTTCAGTAAGTGTGAGTCTCATCTGTTCGAGAATGTTTCAGTAGGTTTGTCTCAACTGTTCTAGAATGTTTCAGTAAGTGTGGGTCTCAGCTCTTTTAGGATATTTCAATAAGTGTGAGTCTCAGCTGTTCTAGAATGTTTCAGTAGGTTTGTCTTGATTGTTCTAGAATGTCTCAGTAAGTGTGAGTCTCAGCTCTTCTAGGATATTTCAATAAGTGTGAGTCTCAGCTCTTCTAGGATATTTCAATAAGTGTGATTCTCAGCTGTTCTAGAATGTTTCAGTCAGTGTAAGTCTGAGCTCTTCTAGAATATTTCAATAAGTGAGAGTCTCATCTGTTCTTGAATGTTTCAATAAGTTTGTCTCAGTTGTTCGAGAATGTTTCAGTAAGTGTGAGTCTCATTTGTTCTAGAATGTTTCAATAGGTTTGTCTCAATTGTTCTAGAATGTTTCAGTCAGTGTGAGTCTCTGCTCTTCTAGAATTTTTCAATAAGTGTGAGTCTCATCTGTTCTAGAATGTTTCAATAGGTTTGTCTCATTTGTTCGAGAATGTTTCAGTAAGTGTGAGTCTCAGGTCTTCTAGTATATTTCAAAAAGTGTGATTCTCAGCTGTTCGAGAATGTTTCAGTAAGCGTGAGTCTCATCTGTTCTAGAATGTTTCAATAGGTTTGTCTCAATTGTTCTAGAATGTTTCAGTCAGTGTAAGTCTGAGCTCTTTTAGAATATTTTAATAAGTGAGAGTCTCATCTGTTCTCAAATGTTTCACCAAATTTGTCTCATTTGTTCGAGAATGTTTCAGGATGCGTGAGTCTCATCTGTTCTCGAATGTTTCAATAGGTTTGTCTCAATTGTTCTAGAATGTTTCAGTCAGTGTGAGTCTCTGCTCTTCGAGAATTTTTCAATAAGTGTGAGTCTCATCTGTTCTCGAATGTTTCAATGTGTAGTGTCTCAATTGTTCCACAGTGTTGCAATAAATGTGAATCTCATTTCTAGAATATTTCAATCAGTGTGATTCTCAGCCATTCTAAAATATTCACCGTATCAAAAATGACACACTTAAAAATAATCCCTTTACTTCTAGCATTCACCATACAATCTGTGTATTAGTTGTTACTCTAGAAATGATAACATTTTAGAATGAGCACCGGAGCTGGAACTATTTTCAGATCTGCTGTTATAGGAAATTAATCAACACCTTTTGGCCAATCAGATTTGAGAATTCAACCACACTGTGAAATTAAAAATGATTTACTGAGCTATTAATAGTATAACTCAAGAAAAGCGTCATCTGTAAAACAATTCTGCATCAATCTTGGCTTGACAGCTGCTTCCTGAGACTTCATGTATGACTGTGGGCCAAAAGCAATTGGTTAGTCCAAACTATGCAGCCTAGTGGTTACAGATGCACTTTCCCATTTGCAGGGAATAGGGCATAAAACGGTATTTAAACCTCTCTCTCTCTCTCTCTCTCTCTCTCTCTCCATCTCTTTGTTTCTCTGTCAGCAGTGACATGCGGCACTGTGATAAAGTAGATCTGGTTACTCAGTGCAGTTCCAGCTGGCGCCAAAGACACCAGTACCCCTTCATATGATTTACATCTGTGTGCTTGTGTGTGTAAGGTAGGGGAACATGTAAATGGGAACCAGCAGTGAAGCGTCCTGTATGTTTGGACAGAGCTTTCATCACAGACATGGCAGTTTAATCTGCCATAAACACTCCTATTAGCGCCATCAGTAATGACCATAACACACACACACACACACACACACACACACACACACACACACACTCACGGTGTTTCTGGCCTTTAGTCTGTCAGATGTATCTGTAGTGATATTTAAAATAGTTTTGTGCCTCACGGTGTGCTGTATCTGTGTAGTGAACTGCAGTGTTATACAGTGTTTAATGATCTTCTGTGTCACATGGGACACTATAATCAGATACCATAACATACCGAAGACCACCATTTTGGGTCGGACAGTTATCATACTCGGACTTATAGACATACTGGTAATATGACAAGCTGCCTTTTTTTAAACTCATGAACTTCAAAAAAAATCAGGTGTTAGTGAGGGAACGGCTTTCTCCAGGAGTGGAGCAAGAACCGAGAATTGATATTTAAACAAAAGTGTCAAAGTCTGACTCCATGTTTCTCATTTAAACTTACTCGCTCAAATCCACTGATGGGATGTCAGGGAACTTGAAGCTGATGATGTGATAAAGGATTATGATGAGGTTCCTTTCTTCTCCATTTGGTACAGCATTGTATTTCTGATCTCAGAGTGTTGCTGTGGAGGAAATGGATGATGTGCATATGCCAAATTGTCAAATATAACAAGCATGGGAAGATGTCCGACATTAAATATTTAAATAATTTTGGCTGGCTTTGAGTGGTATATCAGATATATTCCATTCAGCTAGCATGATACTGAATGAGTCGAAGACAAGGAGCTGAAAGGAATATATCTGATAGACCACGATAAAAGACAAGCCAATATTATTGTTATTATTATGATTATTATACATAGACATTCGATGGAACAATTATAGATTTTCCAAAAAGTTAAGAATAGGGGATTAACTTACCAAAATTGAATGCTGATTCTGATCGAATGTAATTCTGTGTTTTGTCAATCCAATGTACAAAGTCAAAGTTCTAACAATAAAAATGGTACAAGTCCAAAAAGCCTGAACAACAACGCAACTTATATACAAGCTATATACAGGTTGACAGTTCAAGTTCAAAGTTACTTTTGGTCGAAGTTAATTGTTCCATTGCAGTTGTTCAAAAGAAAAGGGCTTTGCTGACTGAAGTCCACAAGTGAAGTCCTCTTGTAAAAGTCTCCGTCACTTTTCCTCACCTCCAAGTCGAACTTTGACAATATTTCCACTATTGCTCTCTTTTCCAGTTTTTTGATGTCCGTTGGTATGTTTTTCTCTTGTAAATATGCGTGAAGAATATCCAGTGAAGTTATGGTAGCCTTTCGGATGTTCAGCGTGTCTTTCTCTTTAAATCTTTCACTTTTAATGAAGTAAACCTTGTGGCCAAGTTTGTGTACAAACTGTCACAGTCACTCGTTAACGCGGAAGTTTTACGTCTCTGACGTGTCTCTTTTCCAGTTTTTCAATGTCTGTTGGTATGTTTTTCTCTTATAAATATGCATTTATTTATTTAGTGCTTAAACCTAGCACTGGCTTAGCCTCGTCTTCTGTCTCTCCCGGCTGACAAAGAAATGACTATGCGCATGTGCAGCAGAAAAGTTTTGTCATTGGAGCTTTGCATGTGACGTTGTGTTGTCTTGACAATGTGCAATATTGTAACAATATTGCACGCTCATTCTCCATTGGGTAGAGCGGCGTAATACAGGGAGGATAAGCGATATGATAACAATATTGCATGCCATCAATAAACCCGCTAGAAGGGAACAGAATACATGTTTTTATTCCATGGAAAAAGTAGCCTGTATGGAGAATAATATTCCATATTCTTTTTTTTCCCATAAAAGTCATGTTTAATGGCTGTGGAAATTTTCCGGGTGTAAGAATTTTACTGAAGGACCTCGGTCGTGGTTTTTAGCCACAGCTTTCATATCCTTTAGCTGGAATATTATTCACTGTGCATGTGGAAGTGGATGAATCTAGTTGAAGCTGTAGTTACTGGATTATTCAAAAGTAAATGCATTTACCTGATGAACTTAGTAATGTCATGGTTTCATTTGAAAAGTTACTTTTATGACAGGATTAGACATTTCGATGAAATTAGACTTCAGGAAACCATCATTACCCCAAATCTTCCTGACACGGAAATGAAAGTGCAAATTAGTCAGAAGGAAAATAAGCTGTAAATGAACGATATTTAGAATATTTACCATGAGCTAGACAGGCTGTGCGGCCAATTATGTCGGTTTGTAAGGAGTATTTTAAAGATCTGCATAAAAATTTAAGGTTTTTCTTGAAAATGTCATGAAGTAAGATGACAAATATTCAAGTAAAGTGTAAATTACCCTCCCCAGATAACATCCAAGTACAATTCCTCAAGTATTAGATGTCTCACATAATGCAAAGACTTTCCTTCATATTAAATGTCAATAAATGTAGAAGCTGATAAAATTGTCTCATTACATCATTATATTTTACTTCATAAAAAATGTAAAACACTAAACACTTTGGGATGTGGTGTAATAATGAAACATGTTATGCTTGCAGAGACGGCTACATTTTTAAGCATTAACTATACGCTCACTGGCCACTTTATTAGGAACACTCATCCACCTGCTGTTTTACACAGTTCTCTCATCAGCCAATTCCTTGACAGCAGCACAATGCATAAAATCATACTGATACAAATCAAGAGCTTCAGTTAATGTTCATAATGTTCAAACATCTCGTCTCTCTCGTCTCGTCTCGTCTTCTTCCGCTTATCCGGGACCGGGTCGCGGAGGCAGCAGTCTAAGCATGGAAGCCCAAACTTCCCTTTCCCCAGACACCTCGGCCAGCTCCTCGGGAAGAACACCGAGGCGTTCCCAGGCCAGCCGAGAGACATAGTCCCTCCAGTGTGTCCTGGGTCTTCCCCGGGGCCTCCTCCCGGGGGGACATGCCTGGAACACCTCCCCAGGGAGGCGTCCAGGAGGCATCCGAAAAAGATGCCCGAGCCACCTCAGCTGGTTCCTCTCGATGTGGAGGAGCAGCAGCTCTACTCCGAGCTCCTCCCGAGTGACTGTGCTTCTCACCCTATCTCTAAGGGAGCGCCCAGCCACCCTGCGAAGGAAACTCATTTCAGCCGCTTGTATCCGCGATCTTCAAACATCAGAATGGGAAAAAAATTGTGACCTCAGAGTGTGACTTTCACTGTGGCATGGGTGTTGGTTTGAGCTAGATGGACTGGTCTGAGTATTTCAGAAACTGCTGATCGCCTGGGGGTTTTCACACACAACGGTCTCGAGAGTTTACACAGACAAAATGGTGCGAAAAACAAAAAACATCGAGTGAGCAACAGTTCTGGGGAGAGTGGAACCTAATGTGGTCTTCTGCTGTTGTAGGTTCGTTGTTTTGTGCATGCTGAGATGCTTTTCTGCCCACCACGGTTATCGAGAGTGATTATTTGAGTTACAATATCCTTCCTGGCAGTTTGAACCAGGCAGGCCATTTTTCTCTGACCTCTCTTATCAACAAGGCATTTCCACCCACAGGACCGTCGCTCACTCAGTGTTTCCGCAAATTTTCTGAAATACTCAAACCAGCCCTTCTGGTACCAACATCCATGACATGAAGTGTCACCAAGTCACAGAGATCACACTTTTTCTTCATTCTGATATTTGATATCAGCAATAACTGAAGCTCTTGCCCTGTATCTGCATTATTTCTTTTATTGCGCCGCTGCCACATGATTGACTGATGAGATAACTGCGTCAGAGTGCATGTGTTCAGGTGTTCCGAATAAACTGGACGGCGAGTGTCGAACTGAATGTGCTGCTATAATACAGAGACGGCACTCACTTTCAGCTGTTGAAGCAAGGCTGATACAGACTGATGCCAAGTCAAGACTTTAGAACAATCCCTGGATGACAAAGCCCTGACACTGGAGAATTAATATTACATAAATATTATATGATTATATTATATAAATAAAAATTAATATTACATAAATTAATATGACATAAATATTAAATAAGTTTCACCACATCAACGATTATTAAAAAAAAAAGATTTGTTGTTTATATATGCCCCTGTAATTAAGCTGTTACCATAGAAATGATAATATAAACCTGTGATTTGCCTTTTAGCCAGAAATACTCTACGATAACAACTGCTGTAAAAAAAATGAATTAATTGGCACGATGGTGTAAGGAAATAAGAACTGATTCTTTTGTTCTCACTGAAGTGTGAGTTTTAAGGAAATATTAGACTACAAGCAGAATCAGGTTTCGTGAAAGAGAGAGAGAGAGAGAGAGAGAGAAGACAATATTCTCGTCCTCTCTTTACACACAGTTTCTCTCTTTCTGGATATATCAGTAATCAGACATCTGATTCATATTCAGTATGAAGCACTTCAGCCTGAAGATATTATGTGTGTGTGTGTGCGTGTGTGTGTGTGTGTGTGTGTGTAAGCAGAGTTCCAAGAAGTATGAGGTTCAGCTGTTCTAGAATATTCAAAAAATGTGAAGATCCCGGTTCTAGAATGTTCAAATGTGTTTCAGTCTCAGCTGTTCTAAAATGTTTTAATCTGTGTGAGTCTCATCTGTTCCAGAATGTCCAATAAGTGAGTCTCATCTGTTCTGGAATATCCAATAAGTGTGAGCCTCCGCTGTTTGAGAATGTTTCAATAAGTTTGTCTCAATTGTTCGAGAATGTTTCAGTAAGTGTGAGTCTCAGCTGTTCAAGAATGTTTCAACAAGTTTGTCTTTATTGTTCTAGAATATTTCAATAAGTGTGAGGCTCATCTGTTCTAGAATGTTTCAACAAGTTTGTCTCAATTGCTCGAGAATGTTTCAGGAAGCGTGAGTCTCATCTCTTTGAGAATGTTTCAACAAATTTGGCTCATTTGTTCGAGAATGTTTCAGTAAGTGTGAGTCTGAGCTTTTCTATAATATTTCAGTGTGTGAGTCGCATCTGTTCTAGAATGTTTCAACAAGTTTGTCTCAGTTGTTCAAGAATGTTTCCATAGGTTTGTCTCAATTGTTCGAGAATGTTTCAGTCAATGTGAGTCTGAGCTCTTCTAGAATATTTCAGTAAGTGTGCTTCTCATCTGTTCTAGAATATTTCAACAAGTTTGTCTCAATTGTTCAAGAATGTTTCAGAAAATGTGAGTCTCATCTGTTCTAGAATGTCTCAATAGGTTTATCTCAATTGTTCTAGAATGTTTCAGGAAGCGTGAGTCTCGTCTGTTCTAGAATATTTCAACAAGTGTGAGTCTGAGCTCTTCTAGGATATTTCAACAAGTGTCAGGCTCATCTGTTCTAGAATATTTCAACAAGTTTGTCTCAGTTGTTCTAGAATGTTTCAGTAGTGGGAGTCTCATCTCTTCTAGAATGTTTCAACAAGTTTGTCTCAATTGTTCTAGAATGTTTCAGTAAGTGTGAGTCTCATCTGTTTTAGAATGTTTCAATATGTTTGTCTCAATTGTTCTAGAATGTTTCAGTAAGTGTGAGTCTCATCTGTTCTGGAATGTTTCAGTAAGTGTGAGTCTCATCTGTTCTAGAATATTTCAATAAGTGTGAGTCTCATCTGTTCTAAAATGCTTCAATAAGTTTGTCTCAATTGTTCTAGAATGTTTCAGTAAGTGTGGGTCTCAGCTCTAGAATATTTCAGGAAGTGTGGTTCTCAGCTGTTCTGGAATATCCAATAAGTGTGAGCCTCCATTGTTCGAGAAAGTTTCAATAGGTTTGTCTCAGTTGTTCTAGAATGTTTCAGTACATGTGAGTCTCAGCTGTTCCAGAATGTTTCAACAAGTTTGTCTCAGTTGTTCTAGAATGTTTCAGTCAGTGTGAGTCTGAGCTCTTCTAGGATATTTCAATAAGTGTGAGTCTCATCTGTTCTCGAATGTTTCAACAAGTTTGGCTCAATTGTTCGAGAATGTTTCAGGAAGCGTGAGTCTCATCTGTTCGAGAATATTTCAATAGTCTCAATTGTTCTAGAATGTTTCGCTAAGTGTGAGTCTGAGCTCTTCTCGGATATTTCATTAAGCGTGAGTCTCATCTGTTCTAAAATGCTTTAATAAGTTTGTCTCAATTGTTCTTGAATGTTTCATTCATGTGAGTCTCAGCCGTTCTAAAACATTCACCATCAAAAATGACACACTTTAAAGTTCAGTGTGTTATATTATTTTCACTCGACTATCACATACACACTTCAGCCAGGTTCAACACAGGAGAATGTTTCAGCTCTTCAAAACACACCACCTTCATCAAAACACGAGCGTTCATCACTGGTTCAGACTTTTTTCAGAATTATTCTATTCGCCGTGTACTGTACACTGAGGCACAGGAATTCCTCTTGGTGTTTGGTCACAACACGATACATTCATTGCACACATCTCAGATAGCACAACACTGTCATCCTAATATCCAAATATTGCACATTAAGGTGTAATGTTAAGCCATCTGAATGGTAGGCTCAGGTGTAATTGATTTATAGTGGAGGTAGAAATAATACCTGGATGCAGTTTGGGGGTGCATTCAATGGAGTGGAACAATTATAATAAATAATATCATACATAATGAATAACAGCAATGATACTGTATATAGTAATCATAATCATAATCTTTCGAGGTCATCCCAAGTGCTCAAATGCACAGAGTCTCTTTGAACAAGACGTCTTCGTCAGTTGACCTGCATTATAAAACAACACACCGTTTGACATTGCAACAGATGTTCAACTGACTTTGAAACGGCGCAGTGCTAATTCTCACGAATGCTAATGCTAACACACTTGTGCCCAAATGTCAACCTGCGGGATTTAGCCTAATTATTGTAACAACAGCCTGTATGTGTACGTATGCTGACTCGGTGGGTGGTTGTGTAAATGTTTTTCTATTCACCGCCATGACACGTTAATGAGGCACCAAATGTTTAAAAAAAAAAGGTACACTTCAGGTACACTTCATTAACACACGCAGACACACAGACATCGTTTGATCAGGTTATGGATAGGCCTGCTCTGAGGTAGAAGCAGAAACCCTTGTCATGTGTGTATTTGTGTGTGAGGCCTGAATGAGTGTATTGATGGTTTATCAGTGAAATCTGATCTGCTCCAACTCCATTTCAGCGGCATGTTAACTGTGTGTGTGTGCGTGTGTGTGTAAACATAAACATATGGTCTGTGTCAGTACTTTGTTAAACAGGCCTTTTGGAATTCACTAGAGACTGAGACAGTGTGTGTGTGTGTACAGATTGAATACTGTCTCCTCTACACACGAGCAAATTAAGAGGAACTCCAGCGACCTGTTGTCATGACCCATTGGTCATAAGTTTTTGGACAGTAATGAATTACGAGTACTCTTCTTCTCGTACTTGAGTACATGGTTCACTGAGTACTCTTACTTACAGAGAAAAACGTAATCATGCACCAAATCCTACAAAGACAATTTAAAGACAACGTGCACTTTTTTAAATAATTCAAGGTCGAATTAAAACAAAAGCAGTTCCTGCTGAAAAAGTCTACACTTCGTGCTTCGTGAGAAGCAACAGTGTCTGAGACAGGTAAACATACCTGGCCCAATTTATCATCGGGTATCTTCAGTTGTGAATGCTCCAAACTCAGTGGAAAATCAGCATTTCACAACTATGGAAACACGTACAGGCAAGTCATTAGCTAGCGGAGTGAGCTAGACTAGCTAACCAGAGCTTTTGATGTTTTACAGTCTGAAAGCTCTGTACTAAACTTAAAATGTTCTATGGATGTTCAGTCACAATTGCCTGTTGTGTTAAATATATCAAGTATGTGTAAGGGACAGCTTCGCAATGTAGCAAGAAATGTGTATGAATTAGCATGAGCTAGGTAGCTAGCTAATGAATGTAGCAAGCCACTAAAATCCCAGCAGTGCTGGGCTTAGTTGGGTAGCCAGTTAACTTCATCTTTTTTTTCCCCTTTAAATATACTGTAGATCATTGTGGGTGTGGTGTAGTGGTTAGCAAACCTAACCTGACTTGGGTTCAAACCTTGCAGCCAACTGGAGCCTTTCTGTGTGGAGTTTGCATGCATTCCTCGTCCCTGTGTGGGTTTCCTCCTGATGCTCCGGTTTCCTCCAACAGTCCAAAGACATGCTGATGAGGTGAACTCTCCTCTAAATTGTCTATATGTGTGAATGTGAATGGTTATTCATCCTGCGATGGATTGGCAACCAGTCCAGGATGTTCCCCGCCTCTCATGTGATGTCAGCTGAGATTGGCTCCAGCTTCACCCACGACCCAGACGGAGAAGCGGCGTAGGAAAAGGATGGGTCAGTGTTGATGGTTGAAATGGTGTTCACTTCAGCGTCGCTCATTTGGTTAGTTAATGTAATTTTCAAAAATACATTCCTCAGAAATAGAACATTTTTGGATTTGTTGAAGAAAAAAAAGTCATTTGTAAAGAAATTACTGAAGTACTTTTTTCTCTGGATGACTTGTTTACTCTTACTTGAGTAATTTTCTTGATCACTACATTCACTTTACTCAAGAGCACTCAAAATCCAAACTTGGGGATTTGACCTTGACTCAAGCCTCAAAGCAAAAGTATTTTGTCATGAAATTCTGACATGTTTATGCTTGGGTTTTTTTTGGTTGAAACATCTTTCATCAACATGTTGATCTATTTTCACTTTGGCTAACAGTTTGCAACATTACCCACAATGCTAGGGTTGCCACCTGTGTCTGACAAAAATCCTGGACATTTCGACCATCCAATCAACCTTTTTGCTTGTAAGCAACGGCACCCTTCGCACATCTAACCCAAGACAAAAATCGCCCTTCTACGCTGAAATTGTATTGCTCTAATTAGTAAAAATGACGCTTTTGCTAGTTATTTGTTTAGTTAATTGCTTTACATAATATAGCAGGTCTTCATTATTTTGGTTTATTTCCAACAGTTTTTGGTTGTGGACACCTGGGGGCAGTAGTGGGCACAGGTAAAAGGGGAATAAATAATTAAGTTCTGTTTGTTTGCTTATGTGGAATAAAAATAATCTAATTTCATTGTATCTAAGAATATCTGAATGTAACAATGTAAGGTGCAGTGTCAAACAGCTTACCTGATTGCTTCGAGTGTGATGTGTGCTTTGCTTGTGCTTGCCTGTGTTAGGACTGGGACTGTTTTGGCCTCTAGAGGCCACTGTTATTTCCTTTTCTGGTCATGTTTGTTTTGGGCCTCTAGAGGTCACCACTGTGTTCTGTGTTTTGTTTTTGTCTTAGTGCCTGTTTCCTGCCCCTCCCTGTCCTTAATTAGTTTGTGTATAAATACCCCTCTGTTTGTTCCCTTGTCATGGAGTCTTTTTCTTATGTTATGCTGTTAGTGCTAGTTTCCTCTGTCCCATGTACCTTGCCTGTGTCTTTGTATTCTTGGTTTTTGCTTCTTTCTTTTGGACTTTGTGGATTTTGTTTTTGATCTTCTGAGCGTTTGAGTTTTTGCCTTTTTTCTTATTTGGATTTTGGACATTTTTATTTTTGGTTTATCTTCTGAGCTTTGGATTATTCTTTTTGTTTTTTCCCTTAGATTGTACATTGTGTAAATAAACTGTTTTTGATACCTTTCTACTTCCGCCTCACGCCTCTGCACTTGAGTCATTCCCCTGGTGGCCTAATGGGGGTTTGCTGGATTATCACACCAGCGAACCAGGTTTGAATCCCAGCAAAACCCTAACAGCCTGTGCCTCTGCTACTTGCTGCTCTTGGCTAAACAAATATAGGAGGACATATAACTGGGCACATACAGGAGTAGGCAGATAAGACTATTTGGATTTCCTTTAATTCACCAAAACCTTACCTAATCTTCCATTTATATTTGGTGTTTTTCTTTGCTGCTGCTATGAGTCCTGGCTGATTTTCAATGAATGTCTTGAACTCAGTACAGGACAACTGAAAGTTTAGCCTGACTTGAAGCTCAGCCTTCACCATTGCAACAGAGAGTCTGTTTCTTTTATCAGTCCAAGCATCCTCCATGCGACTGTCGCTGGGCACAGGGAGCAGCTAGCATAAAATATCGCCTGGACATGGTCTTAGCATATTTCTCCTGTTTTAACCACTCATTGTTAAAGCATGTCGAACTTTTACATTTTTTCTTTACTGGCCTGTCACTGTCATCGCCTCCTGTAGCACCCTTGTCTTCGGTCTCTCCACCCATTTTCATGTTAAAACTTCTCTGATTTTAGTCACTGGATCTTTTCGTTGTCCTTGTCCCAACACACTCTCCACCTCACCATTCCGAATGAGCCACCAGCCCCACCCACACATGAGTATGCTACGTCATTTTTCTACAGCCAATAAGGCTGTGCATAAGTTTATGGACGTAGGCACGCTTCAATTTAATATTGATTAAACTGAAATACACATTTTGCCCATCATGTACAAAAAACCGGGACATTCAGTGTCCCGGATTTTTTTTTTTTCCGGGACAGACCATGAAAATCCGGGACAATCAGGAAAAACTGGGACAGGTGGCAACACTACACAATGCTGTTCAACTGCAATAGATTTCTTCTCAACCAGATCAGCTACCAAAGCTTCACATTTCATGATTATCAACCATCAATAACACTGTGCTTGGCATCTTGTAAGTTACTGAGCGGAGTCTCTGCTCAAACTTATGGTGTGTTCCATTTGAACTGGGAAGTCGGAGTTCCAGGTCACAAATTTCAACTGGAGCCTCACCAATCTCGACCTCAAAATCCAAGATGGCTGGTCTGTGTTATAGTGTTTATTAGTAGTTCTGTCTTATTTGCGTCTCATAAATGAGTTGTACAGACAGTACTGTCCAAATTCTATCAATGGACATGTTGCTACAGTGTTTGTATGTACAAAATACAGTGCAATGCAGTTATTAACTGGCGCTGCACACAATAACGAACCTGGCGAGACGTCCATATTGGTTTTCTGACTTCTTGTCTTGGAACTCGGTCAACTCGGGTGTGATGACGTTCCCAGCTCTGATTTCCAAGGTAAATTGAATGCAGCATAAGTGTTGTACAGCTGGATGGCATTCGAGAACATCGAGTCCAATGTTGACTGTCCGTAACCCCAATTCCAAAAAAGTTGGAACACTGTGTAAAACAGAACGTGAAGATTTGCAAATCATGGAAACCCTATATTTCATTGAAAATAGTACAAAGACAACATATCAAATGTTGAAACTGAGAAATTTTCTTGTTTTTTGAAAAATATATGCTCATTTTGAATGTGACATCAGTAACACGTTTCAGAAAAGTTGGGACAGGAGCAACAAAACACTGAAAAACTTGTGTAATGCGAAAAAAAAACCTAATTTGGTTAATTGGCAACAGGTCAGTAAGATTACTGGGTATAAAAAGAGCATCCCAGAGAGGCGGAGTCTCTCAGAAGTAAAGATGGGGAGGGGTTCACCGCTCTGTGAAAGACTGCAGGGGCAAACAAGGCAACAGTTTTAGAATAACATTCCTCAATTTAAAATTGCAAAGAATTTGGGGATCACATCATCTGTGCTACATAATATAATTAAAAGATTTAGAGAATCTGGAGAAATCTCTGTATGCAAGAGACAAGGCTGAAAACTGATATTGGATGTCTGTGATCTTCAGGCCCTCAGGCGACACTGCATTAAAAGCAGACACGTGTCTGCAGTGGAAATCACTGTATGGGCTCAGGAACACTTCAGAAAACCATCGTCTGTGAAAACAGTTCATTACTGCATCCACAAATGCCAGATATAAACAATATCCAGAAACACCGCCGCCTTCTCTGGGCCTGAGCTCTTTTATGATGGACTGAGGCGAAGTGGAAAATTGTCCCAAGGTCTGACGAATCAAAAGTAGAAATTCTTTTCAGAAATCATGGACACCACGTCCTCCAGGCTAAACAGGAGAGGGACCATCCAGTTTGTTATCAGCGCACAGTTCAAAAGCCTGTGATGGTACGAGGGTGCATTAGTGCACATGACATGGGTAGCTTGTACATCTGGGAAGGCATCATTAATGCTGAATGATTTATACACATTTCAGAGCAATATGCTGTCATCCAGACAAAACCTTTTTCAGAGAAGACCTTCCTTCTTTCAGCAAGACAATGCCAAACCACTTTCTGCACATATTAAAACCGCATGGCTCCGTCGTAAAAGAGTCCAGGTGCTAAACTGGCCTGCCTGCAGTCCAGACCTGTCTCCCATTTACAACCCCGATTCCAAAAAAGTTGGGACAAAGTACAAATTGTAAATAAAAACGGAATGCAATGATGTTGAAGTTTCAAAATTCCATATTTTATTCAGAATAGAACATAGATGACATATCAAATGTTTAAACTGAGAAAATGTCTCATTTAAAGAGAAAAATTAGGTGATTTTAAATTTCATGACAACAACACATCTCAAAAAAGTTGACACAAGGCCACGTTTACCACTGTGAGACATCCCCTTTTCTCTTTACAACAGTCTGTAAACGTCTGGGGACTGAGGAGACAAGTTGCTCAAGTTTAGGGATAGGAATGTTAACCCATTCTTGTCTAATGTAGGATTCTAGTTGCTCAACTGTCTTCGGTCTTTTTTGTCGTATCTTCCGTTTTATGATGCGCCAAATGTTTTCTATGGGTGAAAGATCTGGACTGCAGGCTGGCCAGTTCAGTACCCGGACCCTTCTTCTACGCAGCCATGATGCTGTAATTGATGCAGTATGTGGTTTGGCGTTCTCATGTTGGAAAATGCAAGGTCTTCCCTGAAAGAGACGTCGTCTGGATGGGAGCATATGTTGCTCTAGAACCTGGATATACCTTTCAGCATTGATGGTGTCTTTCCAGATGTGTAAGCTGCCCATGCCACACGCACTAATGCAACCCCATACCATCAGAGATGCAGGCTTCTGAACTGAGCGCTGATAACAACTTGGGTCGTCCTTCTCCTCTTTAGTCCGAATGACACGGCGTCCCTGATTTCCATAAAGAACTTCAAATTTTGATTCATCTGACCACAGAACAGTTTTCCACTTTGCCACAGTCCATTTTAAATGAGCCTTGGCCCAGAGAAGACGTCTGCGCTTCTGGATCATGTTTAGATACGGCTTCTTCTTTGAACTATAGAGTTTTAGCTGGCAACGGCGGATGGCACGGTGAATTGTGTTCACAGATAATGTTCTCTGGAAATATTCCTGAGCCCATTTTGTGATTTCCAATACAGAAGCATGCCTGTATGTGATGCAGTGCCGTCTAAGGGCCCGAAGATCACGAGCACCCAGTATGGTTTTCCGGCCTTGACCCTTACGCACAGAGATTCTTCCAGATTCTCTGAATCTTTTGATTATATTATGCACTGTAGATGATGATATGTTCAAACTCTTTGCAATTTTACACTGTCGAACTCCTTTCTGATATTGCTCCACTATTTGTCGGCGCAGAATTAGGGGGATTGGTGATCCTCTTCCCATCTTTACTTCTGAGAGCCGCTGCCACTCCAAGATGCTCTTTTTATACCCAGTCATGTTAATGACCTATTGCCAACTGACCTAATGAGTTGCAATTTGGTCCTCCAGCTGTTCCTTTTTTGTACCTTTAACTTTTCCAGCCTCTTATTGCCCCGTCCCAACTTTTTTGAGATGTGTTGCTGTCATGAAATTTCAAATGAGCCAATATTTGGCATGAAATTTCAAAATGTCTCACTTTCGACATTTGATATGTTGTCTATGTTCTATTGTGAATACAATATCAGTTTTTGAGATTTGTAAATTATTGCATTCCGTTTTTATTTACAATTTGTACTTTGTCCCAACTTTTTTGAAATCGGGGTTGTAAAACATTTGGCGCATTATGAAGCACAAAACACAACAAAGGAAACCCCAAAATGTTGAGCAACTGAAATTGTATATCAGGCAAGAATGGGACAACATTCCTCTTTCAAAACTACAGCAATTGGTCTCCTCAGTTCCCAAACGTTTACAGAATGTTGTTAAAAGTAGCAGTGATGCAACAGTGGTAAACATGGCCCTGTCCCAACTTCTTTGAAACGTGTTGCTGACATTAAATTCAAAATGAGCATATATTTTTCAAAAAACAAGAAAATTTCTGTTTCAACATTTGATATGTTGCCTTTGTACTATTTTCAATGAAATATAGGGTTTCCAAGATTTGCAAATCTTCACATTATGTTTTTATTTCCAGTTTACACAGCGCCCAGGGGCGCAGATACGTTTTTTGAACTGGGGGGGACAAAAAACTGGGGGGGACAAAGCTGCCAGAAAACCAACCCCAACCCCGATATGCCTGTCAAACTTGTTGTGGGTTACCATAGCAACCAAGCTCGAGCTCGCAACCTGTGCAGTCTGCGCAGCTCAACCAACCGAATATCAGTCTTTGTTTTGTTTTATGTGAGTTGTTGCAACTATGTATACACTGCTGTGCACCTCAATAAACCGAATGGTAATTAGTCTTTTGATTTTTCCGTGAGGTTTGCCTTATGCAAAGAAAGACAGCATAGACGTTTTTTCCTCCCTATAAGTGGGGGGGACCGATCGAAGTGAATTTAAATCTGGGTGGGACGAATCCCACCCGTCCCCCCCCCCATCTGCGCCCGTGACAGCGCCCCAACTTTTTTGGAATTGGGGTTGTACATCGGATTTGTCATGAATCTGACATTGAACATTGCTTGAAAATGGTGTGAGAAATTTTGGGCTTTTTTTGGGGGGGGAGCGCATAGTGAACTCTGACTGTTACTTTCGTTTGAAATTATTAAATGCTAGTGCAACTGTGCTAACAACATCCCCTTGCTGCTCCCCGGGAGCTGTTAGCATGGCTGCCCACTGCTCTGGGTATGTGTGTGTGCTCGTTGCTCACGTGTGTGCGCATCAGGGCTTTACATTAACTTTTTTGTCCACCGGCCACTGTGGCTAGTGGTTTTCCCGAGTCACTAGCCATTCAGCCTTTTCACTAGCCACAATTTTGTTGCAAGGAATTCGCAGTTTTTTCTTCACCATGATACGTTAAAGTTCGGAAGATCTAGATTTAATTATGAATGACAGCATATAATGTATCTCTACAGTAGCACTCAAGTATTCAGTGCTGTTAAGGTAGCTCCCTATATGAAAACATGCAACCAATTCAGACAAAAATATAAACAGAGTATTCTGTTTATTGAACTCAAATTCAAGCCCCTTACAATATGAAATATCGTATAATATGAAAAATAACATTCAGTACAACTGAACTGATTCTAATATTAAAAGTCCAATTCAAAACATTTATCAATGAAAAACATTTGATGTTTTGATATGCAAGTATTATGTGTATTATCAAGTATTATTATGTATATCATGTATTATCTATTAATAATGTGTGTGTGTGTGTGTGTGTGTGTGTGTGTGTGTGTGAACATGTGTAGAGAGAGACATTAAATGTCCTCATTACATTCATCATCAGATGAGTCTGAATGGTCCATGAAAAATGGTCTTCGTGACCTGAGGCTTCCAGCAGGCCATAAGTTGATAGCTGGGGTGGGATCAACTTCTTTACAATCACGTGAACGTTTCTAAACAGAAGCTCCATCCTCTCCAGCTCAGCCGACTTCATGCCAGCCAGGGACTTGAAAGCAATGCTGTCCTGTAGTGACCAGCCGTCTTCGCCGGTTTTGATGTTATGCTACCGATGTGTGCATTTGACTTTTCGTGGTCCTTTATAATTTCGAGTTTAAAATTACTAGTGCCTGTCTTTGCCAGACTTTCTACAGTCTTCGCAGTACAGGGTATTTTCGGTTTTGCTATGAACTAGCTAATCTCGCCCTCACTTCCATTTGTCATTGAACTGTTTTATCTTCTTATTAGCGTCTTGTTCATCTCCATGGCCGCAGCCAGCTCTGAGGCCCCCGTGGTCCGGACCTCGGTCATTTTTAAGAGCTGAAAATACATTTGTACGCTAAATATTCAACTGGATAAAAAATAAAGAATAACATTAAAACATCTCCGTAAAAATGTGCATTGTTAATTATGTTAAACGCTGATTCTGTCTTCTGTGTGTGTTTGGTGCGCGCGGCTCTGAGACCAAGAACACAAAAACGAATGAGCGCGCGACTTGGGGGAGGAACGCAGTGCAGGAGACACGGGGTTTCCATGGTAACCATCAGCGCACTTTCATCAAGCTGTTCAATTTACATTTTCGAAGCAGCACAGTTGTAGCCTGCCTTGCTTGTCATTTTAAAAATAAATCATTCAATAAGCCAAAGCAATAGAGTGGAAAGTTTCAACTTATGTTTGCCTTGGATAACTTTGCCTAAAACATGGTGGTGTATACTGATTTTTTTTCCCCCAGAATTTTTTGTGTGTAGGTGTAACGGATGCCAGATTGTTAATGTATCTTAGTTCCATAGGCTACATGGTTAGGGGATCTTTTGTTCTCATTGCTTGGGCCAGATCAAATCATTAAACAAGCTTACTCTTGCCACATATATGATTTTTTTTCAAAACCGATGATATTCAGTTCAAACACCATTAAAAAGTAATTTCAGGAATAGATCTCTTGTGTGGCGTGTAATTCACCCCTCTCATTTAAATATGGCGAAAATTTCTCGGCGCGCACTTTGCGCATCACGGACCTCGGTGATTTTAAAATGCTGCTCTGGCCCTGCTCATCTCTGCCCCTTTTTTCCTGAGCAGCAGGGTTTGAAACTCCAGCAAAATGCCGCCACATAGTGCGCTTGTCAGTCGTCAGCAACTTTGCTGCTTTGTTCATTACCCGCAGGTTACCGTATCATTGATTTTATCTGAGACGTTAATGAACGTTCTAAACAATTCTAACATGCTGTCAGAATGTTTATGCAGGTGCTCATGGGAGTTGTAGGCATGTAATATTACATTGCAATGCGTTTATTACATCAGATGCCTTCAGAGAAAACTACAATTAAAATATATTGTCATACTACAGAATAAACCGCAAGTGGGACTGAAGTTATTACCCACCAAAGCCGAATTTTACCTGCATTTGGTGGGTGGGCGGGTGCTAATGTAAAGCCCTGGTGCGCATGTGTGTGTTCACTGCTTCAGATGGGTTAAATGCAGAGAGGAAATTTCATAAGTGTGTGATGAATAAAAGTTGTGCTTTCTTTCTTTCTTCTTTTCTTGCAACCGCTAAGTTCTCACAGGAAGAACGAAAATGCAGCATCAGCTAACACATTAGCAGGAAAACCACAAATCAAAGTATAAATATAATAATAAATAAACATATTTGACGTGTGGAGTTGGGGCAGCACGGTGGTGTAGTGGTTAGCACTGTCACCTCACAGCAAGAAGGTCCTGGGTTCAAGCCCAGTGGCCGGCGAGGGCCTTTCTGTGTGAAGTTTGCATGTTCTCCCCGTGTCTGCATGGGTTTCCTCCGGGTGCTCCGGTTTCCCCCACAGTCCAAAGACATGCAGGTTAGGCTAATTGGTGGCTCTAAATTGACCGTAGGTGTGAATGTCTCTGTGTCGGCCCTGCGATGACCTGGCGACTTGTCCAGGGTGTACCCCGCCTCTCGCCCAGTGTCACCTGGGATCGCCTCCAGCTTGCCTCCGACCCTGCAGAACAGGATAAGCAGCTACAGATCATGTATGGATGTGTGGAGTTTTCCTTCAAGACTGACACTAGCTCAGCTTTTTTATATAAGAGCTAAAGTTTCAGTTTGTGTTCGATTTTCTCACAGTTTCACTGCTGTGGATTTTGAAGATAAAATTTCACCAGGGGAAAGACAGAATTGAAACGCGACCTCTTGTGGCCGCTTGTTGACAGTGCATTTAGGAAACATAACGTCACATATGTTATACGTGTAATATATAATGTCTACAAAAATGTAAAATATATATATAAATTATGTGTTAAACAATCTTCAGTTTCTGCACTTCTTTTGCTTGTTGTACCAGTTATACATTCCTGTATTCCGTACCAATCGATTTGCAGTGCAGAGCCGTGTTTTTGTCGCAGGAATATGACGTAAGCGCAGCGACGCTGCCGGCGCGGATGACGTGTGTATGTTGGAAAAATGGCGGTGGACATCACTTTACTGTTCAAGGCGAGCGTGAAAACGGTGAAGACACGTAACAAGGCGATCGGCGTCGGACCGGAGAGTGCAAAGGATGAACTCGTGCGGAGAAATAGACCGAAAAACAGCTTCTCTAGCAAAGCCAAGGAAGTGGTGAGGGGTTTATTGTGCTAAATGCTAACTAGCTTAGCCTCAGGAGTCAGAATAGCATTAAGCCTGGTCTGAAATAATGACCTCAGTGTTTACCTTATTTATGCGTTTTATTGTTATTTGTGTCTCCTGACCCGACGTTCAGGATTACATGCAAAACACGAGCTAAAATGTGATTTCTTCAACACATAGTCCTATTATTAAAGTGCATGTGTAGGGCCACTCAAGTGGAGTTATTTTGAGGACATTGTCCCAGCTGAAGAACTCACACCCTACTTGTCCATCTCATAGCAGTGTTTTCCCCAGAAAAAAATTAAAGCCCTAAATTCTGGCATGATAATACACAGACAAACGAAGATCCATGCTCTCAGGTGCATTTTCAGGGTCTGAGAGTTTTTAGATACAGTTGCGTGAAAAAGTGTTTGCCCCCTTCCTGATTTCTTTTTTTTTTTGCATGTTTGTCACACTTAAATGTTTCAGATCATCAAAAAAAATTTAAATAATTGTCAAAGATAACACAAGTAAAACATAAAAATGCAGTTTTTAAATGAAGGTTTTTAGCGGAGCTCCCGAGCGGAGCACCATACCCAGGGGCACCGCTAAAAATCTTGGGCCCTATGAAAGATTACAATTTAGGGGCCCCCCCCGGTAAAAATTTCAAGCTCAAGGAACTGAATTTGAAGTCTGTTTTTGGCTGGCACTTCTACTTTACTATGCATATGATCAGCTACCTAGCAAGTTTAGGTGATACAATTATTTGGTATATGAACATTTTAAATGCAGAACTGTCAGAATTAGACTGAATAGACTTGCCTTAAAATGAAAATTCCATGATATATATGGAAGATATTTTTTTTTCTTTTATGAGCAACTATTATTAGGCCACTCAGTAGCCTATGGAGTTCATTCAATCCAAATGTTTGTGTTGAGAGAAATTGCATGCATCACTGTATCAGTATGGATTTATAACATTCTGTATGCACATTATGGATACTCCAGAGCCCTCCAGCAAACATCATCAATAATCAGGATTACAAAATGTATTCCTTTGTTTCCTCCATTTATTGACTTATTGTATGTGATCAAATGTATGCCTTGATGAATAACTACACTAGTTTTTTGATACAATTACTTAGTGCACTGCAAGAAATCCACTAAGTGTTTTTGGTTTTTTTTAGGCATCACACATTTATTAGAAAACACAGCAAATGTTCAAATATTCAAGTTAAATACTTAGCAACAGTATCAATAAATCCACACATGAACAATAGCAATGATATCTATGATCACAGCTAATGTGCAAAATATTAAAGTTAAATACTTAACAACAAATCCACACATGAACAATGGCAAAACATCTAGACTTAATTATACAATAAAGATACCTATGAAAAAAGGTGATTTTTTTTCACACACAATGTGATATCCGGACTTCATAATTCATCACTCCTGCTTAGCAACTTCTAGAATGTACACCTCTGTTGCGCACATAGAAAAACTGCCAGCTGCGCTAATAGCTCTGCGCATGCACGGAGCTACACATTTCACGGGTCCCGCGCCCAGAATCAGACTGTACCATTAGTAAAAAGGGTGGAGGGGTGAAATGACAAGATCATATATAATTCAAGAAAAATGTTATAGCAAATCATAACCATGTATAATTTGCATATTTTAACAGATGAAATGAAATATTTTATTTCAAAAACTTACACAAGGCAATACTATTAAAATAATATTAATATCCCTCACAGGCCCCCCTGTCAGTGCCAGGCCCTTAGAATCGTCCTAACTTTCCCCCCCTAGCGGCGCCCCTGACCATACCTAAGAAAAATTGGTAAACCCATCGAGTCGATTTTTTGTGGTTTGTACGTGTAGTCATACACGCCGCCTCGTGGCCAGTGTTAATAATTACCAGTCATACACACCGCCTCGTGGCCAGTGTTAGTAATTACCAGTCATACACGCCGCCTCGTGGCCAGTGTTAGTAATTACCAGTCATACACGCCGCCTCGTGGCCAGTGTTAGTAATTACCAGTCATACACACCGCCTCGTGGCCGGTGTTAGTAATTACCAGTCATACACGCCGCCTCGTGGCCGGTGTTAGTAATTACCAGTCATACACGCCGCCTCGTGGCCGGTGTTAGTAATTACCAGTCATACACGCCGCCTCGTGGCCGGTGTTAGTAATTACCAGTCATACACGCCGCCTCGTGGCCAGTGTTAGTAATTACCAGTCATACACGCCGCCTCGTGGCCGGTGTTAGTAATTACCAGTCATACACGCCGCCTCGTGGCCGGTGTTAGTAATTACCAGTCATACACGCCGCCTCGTGGCCGGTGTTAGTAATTACCAGTCATACACGCCGCCTCGTGGCCGGTGTTAGTAATTACCAGTCATACACGCCGCCTCGTGGCCAGTGTTAGTAATTACCAGTCATACACGCCGCCTCATGGCCGGTGTTAAGGCCAATTTATGCTGACAACCCAGTCCTCGCAGATAGCGTCTGCGTAGCCCCCCCACCTTCTCAGACGCTCTGCGCGCACCTCCCAAAAATTGTGACCACCGCAGAAGCCTCGCAGACAAGAGGGCTCTGATTGGTCCACTTTACATCCGCTGTACACGCACTTCCGCTTCCCTACTTTCCCGGCTTGGTTTGTTTTCACGACCGCCATTTTTTAAAACACGAGCGAAGATGGAGCAGCACGAAGAGCGGTTGATTGAGGACGTGAGGAAGTACGTACATCTATACGACTCCAGTTCTAGTCATTATAAGTAACTGGAGGATAAACACTCCACTAACCACACCCACCAACTACTCCTAGCGATTTCGCGACTTCGCGCCCCCTTGCATTGTGGCGGTGAATAACATCGCGCACGCCTATTACTCCCTGCTCAACAATAAATTACAACTGTCTGCGAAAAGCTATCTGCGAAAGCTTTGTCGCAAGAGCATGCAGAGGCCCTTAGAAATTACCAGTCATACACACTGCCTCCACGGTGGTGTAGTGGTTAGCGCTGTTGCCTCACAGCAAGAAGGTCCTGGGTTCGAGCCCCAGGGCCGGCGAGGGCCTTTCTGTGTGGAGTTTGCATGTTCTCCCCGTGTCCGCGTGGGTTTCCTCCGGGTGCTCCGGTTTCCCCCACAGTCCAAAGACATGCAGGTTAGGTTAACTGGTGACTCTAAAATTGACCGTAGGTGTGAATGTGAGTGTGAATGGTTGTCTGTGTCTATGTGTCAGCCCTGTGATGACCTGGCGACTTGTCCAGGGTGTACCCCGCCTTTCGCCCGTAGTCAGCTGGGATAGGCTCCAGCTTGCCTGCGACCCTGTAGAAGGATAAAGCGGCTAGAGATAATGAGATGAGACGAGACACACCGCCTCGTGGCCAGTTTTAGTAATTACCAGTCATACACGCCGCCTCGTGGCCAGTGTTAGTAATTACCAGTCATACCCGCCGCCTCGTGGCCAGTGCTAGTAATTACCAGTCATACACGCCGCCTAGTGGCCAGTGTTAGTAATTACCAGTCATACACGCCGCCTCGTGGCCAGTGCTAGTAATTACCAGTCATACACACCGCCTCGTGGCCAGTGTTAGTAATTACCAGTCATACACGCAGCCTAGTGGCCAGTGCTAGTAATTACCAGTCATATATGCAGCCTAGGGTGGCACGGTGGTGTAGTGGTTAGCGCTGTCACCTCACAGCAAGAAGGTCCTGGGTTCGAGCCCCGGGGCCGGCGAGGGCCTTTCTGTGCGGAGTTGGCATGTTCTCCCCGTGTCCACGTGGGTTTCCTCCGGGTGCTCCAGTTTCCCTCACAGTCCAAAGACATGCAGGTTAGGTTAACTGGTGACTCTAAATTGACCATAGGTGTGAATGTGAGTGTCAATGGTTGTCTGTGTCTATGTGTCAGCCCTGTGATGACCTGGCGACTTGTCCAGGGTGTACCCCGCCTTTCGCCCGTAGTCAGCTGGGATAGGCTCCAGCTTGCCTGCGACCCTGTAGAAGGATAAAGCGGCTAGAGATAATGAGATGAGATGAGATATGCAGCCTAGTGGCCAGTACTAGTAATTACCATTCATACACACATTCATATAAGAAAATTCAACAACCCAGAAACAGATGGGAGCTCTGCTTTTAGCCAGTGCCTAAATCTATATATTATTATTAAAGGGGAAAAAATCCAAACCTACATGACCCTGTGTGAAAAAGTGGTTGCCCCTTAAACCTAATAACTGGTTGGGACACCCTGAGCAGCAATAGCTGCAATCAAGCGTTTTTGCGATAACTGGCAACGAGTCTTTTACAGCGCTGTGGAGGAATTTGGGGCCACTCATCTTTGCAGAATTGTTGTAATTCGGCCACATTGTAGGTTTTTCGAGCATGAACCGCCTTTTTCAGGTCATGCCACAGCATCTCAATTGGATTCAGGTCCAGACTTTGACTTGACCACTCCAGAGTCTTCATTTTGTTTTTCTTAAGTCGTTCAGAACTGGACTTGCTGGTGTGTTTTGTATCATTGTCCTGCTGCAGAACCCAAGTGCGCTTCAGCTTGAGGTCACGAACAGATGGCCAGACATTCTCCTTCAGGATTTTTTGGTAGACAGCAGAATTCATGGTTCCATTTACCACAGCAAGTCTTCCAGGTCCTGAAGCGGCAAAACAGCCCCAGACCGTCACAATACCACCACCATATTTTACTGTTGGTATGATGTTCCTTTTCTGAAATGCTGGCAGATGTAATGTAGACATAGCCCTTCCAAAAAGTTAAACTTTTGTCGTCAGTCCACAGAGAGTATTTTCCAAAAAATCTTGGGGATCATCAAGATGTTTTCTGGCAAAACTGAGAGGAGCCTTTATGTTCTTTTCACTCAGCAGTGGTTTTCATCTTGGAACTCTGCCATGCAGGCCATTTTTGCCCAGTCTCTTTCTAATGGTGGAGTCATGAACACTGACCTTAACTGAGGCAAGTGAGGCCTGCAGTTCTTTGGATGTTGTTGTGGGGTCTTTTGTGACCTCTTGGATGAGTCGTCGCTGCACTCTTGGGGTAATTTTAGTCAGCCGGCCACTCCTGGGAAGGTTCACCACTGTTCCATGTTGTGACCATTTGTGGATAATGGTGCTCACTGTGGTTCGCTGGAGTCCCAAAGCTTTAGAAATGCCTTTATAACCTTTTCCAGACTGATCGATCTCGGTTTGGATGTTTTCCCCCTTAATAATAAAAACCTTCATTTAAAAACTGCATTTTGCGTTTACTTGTATTATCTTTGTCTAATATCTAAATTTGTTTGATGATCTGAAACCCTTTAAGTGTGACAAACATGCAAAAAAATAAGAAATCAGGAAGGGGAAAACACTTTTTCACACCACTGTACATGATTATAGGATAGATTTTACCAGTGTTTCAATGATTTCTGATCTAAATACAATCCCGGTTCCATAAACGTTGGGACAAAGTACAAATTGTAAATAAAAACGGAATGCAATGATGTGGAAGTTTCAAAATTCCATATTTTATTCAGAATAGAACATAGATGACATATCAAATGTTTAAACTGAGAAAATGTATCATTTAAAGAGAAAAATTAGGTGATTTTAAATTTCATGACAATACATCTCAAAAAAGTTGGGACAAGGCTATGTTTACCACTGTGAGACATCCCCTTTTCTCTTTACAACAGTCTGTAAATGTCTGGGGACTGAGGAGACAAGTTGCTCAAGTTTAGGGATAGGAATGTTAATCCATTCTTGTCTAATGTAGGATTCTAGTTGCTCAACTGTCTTAGGTCTTTTTTGTCGTATCTTCCGTTTTATGATGCGCCAAATGTTTTCTATGGGTGAAAGATCTGGACTGCAGGCTGGCCAGTTCAGTACCCGGACCCTTCTTCTACGCAGCCATGATGCTGTGATTGATGCAGTATGTGGTTTGGCATTGTCATGTTGGAAAATGCAAGGTCTTCCCTGAAAGAGACGTCGTCTGGATGGGAGCATATGTTGCTCTAGAACCTGGATATACCGTATTTTCCGGACTATACGTCGCTCCGGAGTTTAAGTCGCATCAGCCAAAAAATGCATTATGAAGACGAAAAAAACATATATACGTCGCACCGGACTACAAGTCGCACTTTTTTGAAGGGTTATCCTATCCATAGAATCTGTGATTCTATCTGATAAGCGGCGCGTGGTTACTGCGCGACTGCATTGTTTATTTAATAAACGAACAGCTGAGCAGTGATAACTCGCCCTTTGCCCTGTAAGTAGCCTAGTCTGATTATTTTAAATATCTACTACTATCTTTAATACTATCACTATCGTTATTACTAATAGCCTATATTATTATTATAACTAATAATATTAGTAGCCTATTACTGATGCATTAATCAGTTTGCTTTTAGAATATTTTTACCGGTAGGGCTTATTGTCACCCCATGGCTCTTTCATCTTTGTTATTAAAGCTGTAGTCATCATCGAGGAGTGTCATTCTTCATTTTTGTCGAATTTTATTTCATCAAATCAGAGGTCAAGTAGGCTATAGGTATATCATCTCCAAAGACAGGTACGGTAGTAAAAACAACCGTCTAGTGAAAAAAAAAAACAACAACCACCGCTCAGAGAAAAAAACAGGCAGAAAGTGCGCCTGCCAGTTAACGTCATATCAGATAAAAACATCAAACGTTATTCAGACCATTAACACCATAACATCAGAGACGAAGAATAAAGTTCATCTTGGAAGGAGAGTTACTTTTAAAAATGCAAAACAAAATCATTTATAATAGCCCAGAGAAAAACTGGCTGAATATGTACCGTAAAATAAAGTTATTCAATAGCCTATAGGCCTAAAATCAGGGCTTAATTTGAGCCGGAACATGACCGAACAAGATCCGGAACCTCCGTTGTCGGATCCGGCAGCTATTTTCATTTCATTTGGTGTTCCGGCAGCTATTTAAATGGATCAGATCACCTCCGTGACCATCACAAAGGGGAAAAAATCAAACAATAAATTAAATAAGTAAATAAAAATTTGTTTAGTGTTCGGTTTTGATTTTGATATCTGTTGTTGATTTCTCTCCTATGACATCCACAAAATCTATGTGGAAGGGGAAGAGGGAGGGACATGGGGTGTATACTTCCGCTCAATCGAACACCGGGTTTTTTGTAGCCGTTAGCTTGCGCTGTGGAAAAAATGGCAAAAAAACAAGAAAGCTTACTAAAATTTTTAAAATGAATTCTCCAACTTGTTTTGTAAACCCTTTATTTCTTAACTATTACTTGAATTGATTGCACGTATGTTTGCTGGCACTGCTTTTAATGAGCAGGAGAAAAACAGGGAGGGCTCAGAAAACGACCACAGGTCAGAATCGAACCCGGGTCCCCAGATTTATAGTATGGCGCCTTATCCACTCGAGCCATGAAGTCCTGCTGGCACTGCTTTTAAATCCCCTACTTAAATCCTTAAAATGAGTCAATTAATTCATGTCTTGTGTGATCTGATCTCCAATGGTGAAATAAACCGGTTGTGATATGAGTACAGTCTGTTATTTTAGAAGATAAATTTAATATATAATTTAATATATGGAAGAGGAAAGGGAAGTTTGGGCTTCCATGCTTAGACTGCTGCCTCCGCGACCCGGTCCTGGATAAGCGGAAGAAGACGAGACGAGATTTAATATATAGCCTAATAAAAAACATTTTATAACATAATATCACGACATATTACTGTCTGTAACTGTTCGTCACTAAAGCGTTTTCTAAGATCATAATGTCTGATATTATTATTATTATTTTTTACACACACACAATAAGTGCGTGTGCATAAAGTTATGGCCCTTTTCTACTACCCTTTTTCAGCTCGCTTCAGCTCACTTCAGCCCGACACGGCTCGCGTTTCAACTATCTCAGAGCAGCACGACTCAGCTCGCTTCAGCCCTGCTTAGCACCCAAAACTTGCACCGTTTTGGAGTGGGGCTGAAGCGAGCCAAACCGAGCCGAGTGGGGCTAGGGGCGTGAGCAGACACTCCCCTGTGCACTGATTGGTGAGGAGGAGTGTCCTCACACGCCCACACACGCCCCACGAGCACGCTGGGATCTGTAAACACCGTAAACCCGGAAGAAGAAGAATTACGAATTACGAGAATTTCTGAAGCCTTATGCGCCTCGCCTCATCTATACGCTCTTGCCAGTATCTGTTGGCGTTGTCGGTGACAACAAGCCACAGCACCAAGACCAGCAACACTAACGACTCCATGTCCTCCATGTTTATTGTTTACTATCCGGGTCGTGAGACTACCGCTTAAAAGGTCACTGATGTCACTGTTTGCGCCGCCTAACGACATCACGTGACGTCCACCCACTTTCACTAACTCCACCCAATGTGTCCACCCACTTCCAGCCAGCACGGTTCAGCGCGGTTGTAGTCGAAATGCAACTCCAACAGCCCCACTCAGCTCGACACGGCACGGCTCAGCACGGCATGGCTCAGCCCAACTCAGCCGCGTTGGTAGTGGAAAAGCGGCATTATAGTAAACCACCCCCGCCTTTTTTTTCCGCAGGAGGTGGGTGGATCCGGCGACTCAAAAAAAAAAAAAAAAAGGCGGGGGTGGTTTACTATAACTTTATGCACACGCACTTATTGTGTGTGTATTGTGACCTCCCACTTCACAAATTAAGCACTGCCTAAAATCATTACATAACTTATTTAAATAACTATAGGCCTATCATTATTAATAAAACACAGGTCAATCAAGTTTATCAAGCTGACGATTTCATTCCAAATCAGCAAATCCATTGAATTCCTCATCCTCGGTGTCGCTTCTGAACAACTCTGCCAACTCCAGCAGCAGACGAAGCGCCGTTTCCTCTTCTTCTGCGTGGCTGTCGTCAGACTCGGCATCAGCTCCAGTTATTCCGCGGTGAAAAAAAAACCATATATACGTCGTACCGGAGTATAAGTCGCATAGCCAGCCGAACCATGAAAAAAAGTGCGACTTATAGTCCGAAAAATACGGTACCTTTCAGCATTGATGGTGTCTTTCCAGATGTGCAAGCTGCCCATGCCACACGCACTAATGCAACCCCATACCATCAGAGATGCAGGCTTCTGAACTGAGCGCTGATAACAACTTGGGTCGTCCTTCTCTTTAGTCCGAATGACACGGCGTCCCTGATTTCCATAAAGAACTTCAAATTTTGATTCGTCTGACCACAGAACAGTTTTCCACTTTGCCACAGTCCATTTTAAATGAGCCTTGGCCCAGAGAAGACGTCTGCGCTTCTGGATCATGTTTAGATATGGCGTCTTCTTTGAACTATAGAGTTTTAACTGGCAACGGCGGATGGCACGGTGAATTGTGTTCACAGATAATGTTCTCTGGAAATATTCCTGAGCCCGTTTTGTGATTTCCAATACAGAAGCATGCCTGTATGTGATGCAGTGCCGTCTAAGGGCCCGAAGATCATGGGCACCCAGTATGGTTTTCCGGCCTTGACCCTTACGCACAGAGATTCTTCCAGATTCTCTGAATCTTTTGATGATATTATGCACTGTAGATGATGATGATGATGATATGTTCAAACTCTTTGCAATTTTACACTGTGGAACTCCTTTCTGATATTGCTCCACTATTTGTTGGCGCAGAATTAGGGGGATTGGTGATCCTCTTCCCATCTTTACTTCTGAGAGCCGCTGCCACTCCAAGATGCTCTTTTTATACCCAGTCATGTTAATGACCTATTGCCAGTTGACCTAATGAGTTGCAATTTGGTCCTCCAGCTGTTCCTTTTTTGTACCTTTAACTTTTCCAGCCTCTTATTGCCCCTGTCCCAACTTTTTTGAGATGTGTTGCTGTCATGAAATTTCAAATGAGCCAATATTTGGCATGAAATTTCAAAATGTCTCACTTTCGACATTTGATATGTTGTCTATGTTCTATTGTGAATACAATATCAGTTTTTGAGATTTGTAAATTATTGCATTCCGTTTTTATTTACAATTTGTACTTTGTCCCAACTTTTTTGGAATCGGGGTTGTAGTATTAATGTATACACATTTGAAATTTCACCTTAAAGTTCAACACGCAAATTAAACTGTTTTTTGTTATAGATTACTGAGGTATATGATAGATTGAAAATCTACGGGGATTCCTTAATTATCTATGATCTAGTAGTGTTGTAACAAAAATGTCCATGAAAATATGAACAGTGGTTTGCTCCATCTTATGCAATCCAATGAAGAGAATCGATCATCATGACCTTCTGTTGATCACAAAGGGATCTGAACCTAAGAACTGCCACCTTAAAATCAGTTGCTGTATTACTATAACTGTAATGGTTTAGAATGTTTCTGATGCAGTTACCGTAATATATGTAGAATTAAGATACACTGAAAAGAAAAGTAAGACAACTGCATATTATAAAGTTTAAATTTTGGCACTTTATTAAATGGACTAGATTAAGAGTAAAACATATTTAAAGGAAAAGAAACTTCATTCATACATTTAAGTTTGCAGAAAGATTATGTACTTATGGGTGATTCTCATGAAGACCTTCACATTAACATAAAGTTTTTCACCTCATTTCAGTATTTTTTCAAGTTGAGAGCCTAAAATAGTGTGAACTTTACTATGTTGATCTTTTTTTAATGGAAAAATATTTTAATAGAATTTTATTCTTATTTGAGGCTTACATGATCC
The DNA here is from genome assembly GCF_027579695.1 of Neoarius graeffei. NCBI lineage: Eukaryota > Metazoa > Chordata > Actinopteri > Siluriformes > Ariidae > Neoarius > Neoarius graeffei. The sequence goes on from NC_083588.1 coordinate 13,303,667, forward strand.
AGAATAATTCTCATCACCGTTACAGTAAATGAAGCTAGATCATGAGTTAAAAACATTTTTTGACAATTTATTTCATATTTCCACAAAATATCCCATTAAATGAACAGCACAGTCCATGACAATTATTTTATATTTTTTTGACATTTATTTAAAGTTACGCAACTCTCATTACCGATACACAATATGTAATATATAATTAAATTTTTTAATTGATGGAAATGTTATAAGAATGTTTGATAAAAAAAACTCATGTGGACAACAGGTGGAGAATATACTACAGAAAAATGAGCCAAAGTTATAATAGGATGAAAAACATTTTTAAAAATTAATCATTTTCCACACATAACGGTAATGAGGAGATAATAAAACGGTAATGAGAATTAATGTAACGGTAATGAAACTTACTAGGTTAAACCAATTGAGTAACAAAACAGGGAACCAGAAACACAAGCAAATTACAATGAAACATTTGACAAGGAAACAAAAAACCATCATTGAAGACTACAATGTGCCAATTTGAACTTCTTTGGGCTGAAGCAGTTAATCCAGTCTTTGACTTTCATCCGGCCGGCCTCGTTCACGATGAAATACTAAAATAAAATTGATTAAATACCTATTTTAGTAATCTTAAATAAGAATCTCATTACCATCTCAATGGTTCTCATTACTGTTATTGCCCTCACATTGCATGGTAATGAGAATATTGAGTAACAGTAATGATATAATCTTGGCTGATTTCACAAATAACCTGAAATGCTAGCATGCTAGCAACCTATAACTTTGCCACATGTTAAAGCCTTATATTGTGATAATAATCATAAAATAATATATTTTTTTATTTTTAAAAGTAATGAGTATTAAATCATAACGGTAATGATAATAGACAGTGTAACTGAGGACAGATTTAGCAACATTAACATAAATATCACAAAGTAAGAGAAGAGTGAGCAACTGACCTTGTCTCCATTTTGAAACTTGTATCTGAAGTGATGCATCATGGGATAGCTGATCAATTTAAAGGCACGATGTACTTTTTATAGGGGGGTGAAATCATGAAACGGTAATGAGAAACATTTGGTGCGGACACAGTTATTTTGTTTAAAATCAAGTACCTTTTTTTGTTCAACACAAAAAATATTAATATTATGCATAAATATAGATGTTTTAAAATAACTTTACGCTATTATTTTTTTATATAATTAGGAATTTTTATATGATTTAAAGTAAACATTAAAAAAAGGGATGCGGACACATAACGGTAATGAGAATTTCCATAGATTTTTTTGTTTAATTGATATAAAAATTAGTTTATATGATGATGAAAACCATTTGTCCATACAGTGCTCCCTATTTTCTTTACACAAAATATCAGAGTTTATGTGAATTAAGTATTGATTTTGGAAAATGCGTCCTGGACATGTTCACTGCAGCTTCATGAGAATCACCCTTATAAGCACATTCATGAATGATAGACTAGGTCAAAACTTTTGTGATTAAAGTGCATATTCTGGACCAATTTCAGGTTTTTTTTTTTTTGAAAGTATGTCCCTTTACACACTCAGCCAGAAGGGTAATTTTGCACAAGGCCATCTGTCTACAGCAGAAAAAAATAAAATAACAAAACGCGTCTGGAAAAATCCCAAGGGAGTCTGGAGACAGATTCGTGACGTTACCTGCGGAAGCGCCAGCAGGCTGCGCAAGCTTTGCACGGTTTCAGTGCACAGCCTGTGTAGACCAAGCGCTCCCATTTCTCTCTCACTGTCCGGTCTTTTGGAAAACGATGAGTACTAATCCCATCAAGATTGGTGTTGCTACACCCTCCTACGCTACATCTGTTAACCATTTTAATAATTACGCGATAACGTTGAAGAAATTTGCAGAAAACCACCAGGTTGTTTTCTCATAAACAAACCAGCGCTGACGTAGGATTCAGAGGGAGGCGTCCCGCACGCGACGTCACGAAAATCAGTGTTTGCCGGGAAATTCAAATGCCAAGTTTTTTCAGAGGCGGATCAATTCAACTCAAATGGCTTGATTTCAACTGAATTTTTCTGGTATTGCGCAAGGTAAAAAAAATTACACAAAATGCAAAATGTTACAGATATTTGACCAAAGTTTAATATAAAATAGGAGAATTACATTGATCTCGCTCCTGAATTTACCCGTGATATGCACTTTAAAATCAGTCGGCTTTGCCCGTCTGATGGGGGACAACATCGGCAGCCAATGAGATCGCTTATAATGAATCTGAAATTTCCGGGATGTCTGACGTTTTCTTTCGATATTTTTATTGGACGGTTTGAACACGTGATCTTGACATAGCCAACGTTTGTTTACGTCATACCACGCGGACATATTACTTTGACAGAATCAACACAAACGTTGGAAAAAAAGACCGCTTGTTTCACACAAATATCAATCAATATGTAAATGGATCTGTTATTTGCTCTCCTATGTATCTCGTTACTTGTGGGTAGGAAATATAACGTATCGGTCTAAATCTAAGCGTATCGGATTTTAACTAAAACGACAAAGCGTATCGGCAGGCAGAGCAAGCGTATCGGGCCCAATACACTAAAACGCTTTGGGGAAAACCATGCATAGTGTTTTTAGAATTCAAATCCCACATATTACAATGATTGTGGAGAATAACATTCAGATGGTCCACAAAAAAACCCAAAAAACTCATGATTCATGCCACAGGTGACTCATGTACATGGTTCCAAAGACAGAATACATGTATACACTATAGATATTAAAACCTTTTCTTCTCCTTTTTGCTGTTTAACTCCCTAACTCCGCTTGATAGCAAAAGTTAGAGTGCCACAAACTTTTTCTTGATATGTCTTTTTTTTTTTGTCCTGCTCCAACCCATGATTCTAGCACTGATAATGATCATAAAAAGGTCCGTGATCTCCGAGAACTGATCTCAGCTGATATCCACCTTCGAAATAAAGAGACAAACATGTCTTCATTCAAATAGGAGTACATTAAAATCTTGTAAATCTGAAAAAAAAAAAACGTTCAAGCATGCTGAAATATACAAAAAATTTTGATCTATGTGCATGGGGAAGCCATGGCCTAATGGTTCGGGAAGCAGCTTTGGGACCAAAAGGTTACTGGTTCAATTCCCTGGGCCAGCAGGAATGGCTGAAGTGCACCTCGCTCCATAGGCTGCTCTGGGTACGTTGTACGTCGCTCTGGATAAGAGTGTCCGCTAAATGCCTGTAATGTAACACGCACAACAGAATTACTTTAATTCGGCCTGTTTACATAACTATTCTTCTGGAACCTTTTATTCATTGTGTTTTCAAAGCATAGTTCGAACTTCTGTGGCTAAAGAACCGGGTCATAAATTACAGAGAGGAGGAGAGACCTGGAGACAGGTGGAAGGAGAGAATCGGACAAAGAAAAAGCTTGAGTTTGATGGATGCCGAGTGAGTGAGTGTCAGGTGGAGAAAGCAAGACGGACTCTGGGAGACACCGAGAGGGCGGACAAAGGTTTGAACGAACGAGTTAATTAAATTGACGAGGCGTTTTTCTTTTTCTTTCTCACAAGTGTTTAGTTGTATATTTAATCGGTGCAATAAACAGATAATGAGCTGGTTAAGCATTGTTTTAAACTGAGTCTCAAACCTCCTGATGCTCAAGTTTGATTATCAAAGTCAAAATTCTGGTATTATGACAACCCTAGTTGTGTACTGAACATGAACGGAGTGGATTATCTACTTGGGCAGCCATGTGTGGTGTTTTTTTTTTTCCCCCCTCCTTAAAATGATTTTGAAGGAGAAACTAAAAGTTATTGCAGTATGAGACGATGCACAAATTGTCCAGTCAAGGAACATACTGAATAAAATGACAGATGATGGAGCCGGAACTTTTTTTTTTTTTGATTGTATGAAACCAGTCAAGCCAGTGTTTCACATGTTTGGTTTTCAGAGGTGACGTGACATCACTGGCATAATAAATGTGTGAGAGAGAGAGAGAGAGAGAGAGAGAGAAGTGGTCATGAATATTATGCCGTCAGTGAGACCTTGTGAAACTCGAATAGTTTGTCATGATAGGAAGATATTTTAGTTGATTCTAACTTTTTTGTCACTGCTCAAAGCGATCACAACACAGCTTTCTGAGACAACGGATTTCATGAGGCAGCAAGGCATTACGGGCATCTGCCTTCAGTTTCCGAGATACCTGGAGAGGGACGGAGAGGGAGACGGGTGAGGAAAGGCAGAGAGAGAGAGAGAGAGAGAGAGAGAGACACAAAGAGTTTCTGTCGTAAATAAGCTGCGCTAAAGAGAGAGACAGAAACACAGTGTGTGTGGAACCTCCTGTCTGTCAAGCAAAACTTTCAACACATTTGTTTTTCATGTAAAGATAAAATTGCGTGTGTGTGAGAGAGAGAGAGAGAGAGAGCGAGAGAGAGAGAGGTAAAGTCAAAGTGGGGGTCCCTGATGATGAGATTAAATGCAGCCAGGCAGACTGTCTCCTTCGGCCCCCCAACACACACACACACACACACACACACACACACACACACACACACACACACAGTCTGTTTAGTATTACTTTGCTCTTTAGAGACTTAAATTACTGGTGCAATTGATCCCTATGACCTCACGCTGAGCTGTGGGAATCAGACACACACAAACACACACACACAGGGGACAAGACGCCCACGAGTCTGAGCTGCCTTACTCAGTGTGTGTGTGGGCATGTTTTTATCAGCCAAACGTCCTCACAAGAATAGGAATATCTGACAGTTTTGACTGTATGGAGACATTACGTTGGTCCCCTTGAGGCAAAGTGCGTTTATTCTTTAATTTAAAAAAAAAAAGGCCAAAAACGTTCCTTCTGAAGTCTTGACCTCCCCCTGTTACCGCCTTTCATTTCTCTCTTTCTCTGTCCCTCCCTCACTCGCCCCCTTCCCATGCTGGCGCTTGTTCCCTTGCTTTTTTTCCCCCTTCACTTGCTCCTCTTTGTTGTCTTGCACCCTTCCTTGTTCCTTCTTATCCCTCCCGTTGTCTCTCCTTTTCTCTTGCAAAAACTCGTCTATGTTCTCAGAATTGTCCGGGTGCAAAACCTATTGATATTTTATGTACCGTGTGTGGAAACAGCAGCCAGTAACATTCAGTGACAAGAAGAAAATATTATCAGGGAGGCTACCGAGAGAGCGAAATGAATGACAGGAATATCTGGCAAGTGCTACTTCCTCTCTGCATGCAACGGTGATTTCTCATGTTCTTCATATGTTTTGGTTTCGTGGTCATAGTGGCTAGAAAAAAAGTCTTTTTTTACACACACATACCAAAAAAAAAAATCCAGCTTTGCATAAATCACTCCAAACAAGGTGGTTGGGTCTGATCAGACTTGGGTGAACTTTTTTCCCAGCATTGGTGCCAAGACAAGACAGCTGATCACCAAAAGAACACGAGACCGATGGTGAAGCATGGTGGTGGCAGCATCATGGTGTAGGCCTGTGTCTTTTCCACATGGGACTGGGCATCGAATCAAAATCGAGACTCCTTGATCACTCTAAATTCCAGGTATCTGCTGGACAGCTGAAGACGAAGAAAAATGACATCTTCGAGAACAATAACGACCCAAAGCGCACATCCGAGTCAAGAAAAGAATGGCTTCAGAAGATGATCAATGTTTTTGAATGGTCCAGTCAGAGCCCATGTCGAAATCTGATGGGGAAAAAAAAAAGAAATAAGGGGAATGACTTGCACAGGAGATCCTCTTAGAGTTTGACAAATTTTGGAGCATTTCTGCAAGGAAGAGTGGAAAAAAAATTGCCACATCAAGATGCACTACATTGGTCAACTCTTTCCCTAAAAGACTGAGTGCTGTATTACAGGCAAAAGTTGCTTTTAACAAAGGGTTAGTTCAAGGGTGTACACATTTACGCAACCAGGTAAAATTTTTGTTTGTTTGTTTATTTCTTTTCTAAAATGTTTCTATTTGTTTTTTCACTTGAATTTTATTGAACGCTGAAACTTGAATAGAGCTCGATAATATTAATATCATTAATACATGCATATTAAATGCATGATACGTATTAAACATGATCACAGCATTGGTGATGGTGATAATTAACCAAACGATGACATCGGCATTACTGGAAAAAAGCCAACAACAAAAACGCTAGTTGAACTTCAAAAGTCACACAGATTCAGCAAGTTGTATTACAGATTTAAGAGTTATTCCACGAAATCGAGTCGTACGTGAGCTGATGGGTGCCTCATTGGCTATCAGCTGTGTACAACGAGATTGAGTGGAATAACTGTTTTATTCTATCCACATTCACTGGATTTTGTGAAACGGAGCATTTTTAAAAATTGTTGCAAACTTGAGAAATAAAAACTTTATACAAAACGTCCAACAAAATCATTTCCGCTTAGAATGTAAACAAACCACGAAATGGTAGTAGCAGTTTGTGAAAAATGCTATAATAATAATAATTCTTGAGAAATCAAAAAAATTATGTTCTTACCATCAAATACTTTTATTCCATTTTTTTGCTTATATATTCATTTTCCAGAGGTTTTGGCGGTTGGCAAACCCACTTAAAGGTGCATTACCGCCACTGACTGGGCTGGAGTGTGGAACAGGAGATATAACTCTTTTCTTTCAGCTATTTTTGTTTGTTTTAAATACTTGCTAACGATTTTTGAGGTTTTGTTTTCAAGTCGAGTTTTTGTTTCGTCCTCGGTTGGTTCAGCAACATGCTCTGCCATTTTGTTTTTCTCTACTGACGGTTTATGAACTGATAGCCGAGGAGGAGAGTAGCCAATCAGAGCGCGCGATTGCTCATATCCAGTGAACGTGAATAGAATAATGTGAGAGATGATATGCATCTCTAATCTGTAAAAATCATTCAGTTAGAGATTTAGAAATGTTTCTGTTTTGTTTGAGAATGTGAAGTTGTAAGGATTTACCTTAAGAACGCTGACACATCGGGTGACACACACACACACTCGGTGTTCGTGTGTAATTGGAGTCGTTGAGGTGGTGCGGTAATTCAGTAAACGGTGTGATTACGGCTGTTAAACACTGACATGCTGAGCTCTGTAAATAATCCTGCTGTCAGCTGTCAAACTGGGTCTAATAGAACATAGCTGTGTGTGAGAGAGAGACAGGAACCTGAATGAGCCTTCACTGGGCAACGGCGGAGAATCAGTTGTATGATCTGCATCACAATTTCTTCTTTTCATAAAGCAGTGTCATGCTCTTATTTTACCTCGTCTTTTTTTCTTGTTTGTTGGGGGACGCGTTATCGAAATAAATAAAAATATTTTATTGCCATTGCTTCAGTGTTGCAGTCCAAATAACAATTTGACTATCCTGGGACATGCAGTGGTATGTGATCCATCACATCCCGTCCTATTCCATCCATCCGTCCCAATACGATACAATAGTTAGCTTATTTAATCTGTAGCATTATGTTTACCGTGTTGCGTAAGCTGCTTTTATTTCACATCAGCACAAAACGCCAGTGTGAAAAAACAGCCTTTGAGTGAAATCATTGATTTGTTTAACACTTAATCGCTCTGTTTCTTTGTCTCCAGATCTCCAACATCACCAAGCTGAAGGACTTCCTGCTGCAACACAGAAAGGACTATGTGAACGCCGGCAGGTGAGCCTGAAATACGAGGTGCAGTTGTGAACTTCCTATTACTGATTCGTACTGATGTCTTCTGAAAATACCCAGAACGAGTCACCATCGGAGCTTTCGCAAACACAGCAGAAGTGATCAAATGCTAGTCCTGTCTCCCCCTAACCTCCTCGTCGCACTTAATTGTATTATTCAAGCAGTTATGATCCCTTGCGATTAGGAGCCCTATTAAGTTATTTAACACACAAGCAGTTTGAGTTCTGCTGTGTCACCCCCCCCCCCCCCCCCCCAAAAAAAAAAAAGTCCTTGAAAGGCTCCTCATAACACACACACACACACACACCCTCCTCCTCCTCCAAATGAACTTGCATCAGAGGAACGGCAGAAGGAATTTCAAATGAAAAATTATATTAAAAGCAGCCACCGAATGGGTCAGCATAGCCGCTGAAGTGAGACAGAAATGAAAATGGGTTGTTTTACAATCAGGGTACCAAGTTTGTGTCACAGGGGTCCAACATTCAAATTGATTCAAACTGGTTCTTGTACCAGTTTTTAAGTGAAGGACAAGTTAAAGAACAGATTCCAGGTAATTTTTTGACATGTGTGTATGGTAGTTTTGTGTAATCTGCTACAAGATGGGAGAAACAAATGAAGTGATTCTCGGAGAGGACTTTTTTTTGACAATTCAGAATCCACTACTTCCATAGTGCTTTTAAATATAAGGCTGTAAGCTTTGTGTTAGTTGTCTCTAACATTTATGTCCCAATATCTTGACCACATTTTAGGATGAAAATAATCATTTTAGATATGTTATTTTATATTGAAAAATTAGCTGTCTCGGAGAGGACATTTTTTTTTTGACACAATTACATACTAATTTGATCAAAATAGTCTGAAAACTTACTGGCATTCAACATTAAAACTTAACTATGTTTCCAGTGATATGGAACCAAATATGTGTTTTATGGTATAAAGAATGATTTAAGTGCATCCCTTTTGGAGCTACCTGTGGTCAAAAAAGCACCTTTTCTAAATGACACGAGTAATTTTGCTAAATATGACATTGCCATACATTCACCAAAAATAACGTTATCACCACATTTTTTTTTTTGCATGGTAAATAGAGCTATCACAGGGCTACAATAAACAACCAAGTTTATTTAGTCAAGCCTTTTGATATTGAAGATAAGTGTTAAATGTGATTTTTAGCTTGTGTACCCTGATTGTAAAACGACCCAAATAGGAGTGTGGATAAAAGCACAGTGTCAACACCGTCTGGAATTTTAGCCCCGTTTAGTCTGAAAAGGTTTACAGTGTGTGTGGGTGTGTAGTTTACTCTCCTCAGATGTGACCCGTATGACGGACTGTGAGAGAGACCAGATTGATCAGGATGCCCAGATCTTCATGAGAACGTGTTCAGATGCCATCAAACAATTAAGAACTGAAGGTAAACATGCGCACATGCATGTCAGCGCACCAATTTATTTCAAATCATAAATGCTGACTTGAGATTGAAAGGGGCCCTTTGTTTTGTGTGTGTGTGTTTTTAGCAGAGAAGATGGTGATCTCTGCTCAGATGAAGGAGCATCGTGGGGCTGTGCTGGACCTGATCGAAGTCTACCTTAAAGGTACAGACAGAGAGCAGATCATTTTCTTGGTTTTCATGGCAGCTCACGATTTAGGAGCATTACTGCCACCTACTGTATACTTAAATATTTTTGCTTCCCCAACATCTGCTTCGAGCTTTTTATAGATCTCTTTGAGGGCAGAGTAATAGGAGGCTTTTAACACACTCCAACAACCTGCTAAGTTTGATACTATATTTGTGTCATTCCACCAGAATGTGCTCTTCTGTTTCTGGCACAAAATGCTCTTCAAACACTCGCATGCCTGGCCATAATTAGCGGTGTTGAACTCAACCCTGTCTGATCCAGTTTCAGCCTATATGGTGTACAGGAGTTGTTTTAAAAATAATTATTGAGTTGAGAGAGAAACTCTGTGCTGACCTCTTCACGCCTTCTCAAGTTCCAGAGAGGCTGCTCATGAAATTTTCTCCTGAGTTAGTCAGTCCAGATTCCACCCAGACTCATTTATCCTCCCTTGGTTCATCTCGGCTGTCTTGAGCAGTTATTCATTGAGAGAAGTACACTGAAACTCCGCTATAATGAATCCTTGGGGGACGTCTCAATAGTTCATAATACTGAAATGAACCCACTTGTCACACCAAACACTCTTCTATAAAACGAGACCAACTTTGTTTTATTCATATTTACGCTTAACTCACTTACATAATTACAAAAGGGAAGCCGTGGCCAAATGGTTAGAGAAGCAGCTTTGGGACCAAAAGGTCGCCGGTTCGATTCCCTGAACTGGCAGGACTGGCTCAATTGCCCTTGAGCAAGGCACCCTAACTCCCAGCTGCTTTGGCAAGTGTGGTGGCGTACCTCGTGTCTGATTCACCAAAGAAAAACTCATGAGATTATCAGCTCGGGCAAGAACCCGGCCATTGCCAAACTAAACATAACTATTTACAAAGTAAAGGAAATAATTCACACTCACCGTTATTTGCTTGCCGTGTCTTCTTTTTCAGCCCATCGTTTTCATTGCAGTTATGGACAAAGTCGAAGTTGAATTGTTTTGGGAGACCATATTCTTTCAATAAATTCATTGCTTTCCCCTCCTGCTTTAGATGGTCCAGGATATCAAGTTTGTCTTTGACGGAGAGTATTACACGTTAACGAGTGCCATGTAACGGAGGTGGGTGACGGATATAATTGCAGGAAGATTGCTTGTTTATTTAATAACAGGCAGGCAAACGGTTCAGAAACGTAAGACAAAGGCAGGGTCGTGGAACAGACAATGGTCGAGCAAAGCACACACACAGAAGATCGGAGGTCATCACAAAGGCGAAGTCCAAAATACAAAAGCAAGTGTAAAGCAGTACACGGAACAAAGGCTTGGTAATGTGAGACACTAGGTACAGCGCATATACTTTGCAAAGTCTCTGTGTTTAGGGAGTCCTTATAAGTGCGTGCTGTGATTGCACTCTAATCTGGAACAGGTGCATGGGAAATGGTCTTAATGGCGCTGTGCCCGCGTTAGCGCACGCACATGACAGCGAGTAGTCATGATGATTATGCCTACGGAGTAAAGACTCAAGTAAAACTGCTTTTAGCTGATAAAATAAAGTCCTTTTCAGGGATTTTTTTTTCAGTTAAATGATCACTGTTCTTGATAATTGCTAGTGATTGACACCTAAGCTAGTTAAGCCTTTGTTTTATGGCATTAACATGTATTGTTAACTTGACTGCGGACTTGATGACTTATCGTTTGTTTCTGGTGGGAAGAAGAACGCGTGGCTCACTGATGCTTTTTTTTTTTTGAAGATTCTGACTCCTTGTTGCTCAAGGTGAGGGGCATGAACCTTGTTCATTTTATGCGGAAGTTCTGAGTTTGATATCGCGGGGTTGCAGTATACAAGATTTGCTGTTGTAGTATTCCTTCTTCACAGTGTCTCTGGATCTCTTCCCTGGGGATTCAGTTGTGGGTGTATTCTCCATTTCTCATATCCCATTTGCACCTTTTCATTGTGGTGGGACAGTAGTTGTAAATGTCTTTGTTCATCTTGGCATGCTCCTCCCAATTTTGTCATGAGGGGCTTCCCCTTGAGGCCAACCCATATTTGTCATAGTTTATGGCCTGTTGGGACTTCAGGCATTGTCTGGGGGTCATAAGATCCCTTTCATATTGGTAGACTTGCAGTTCCAAGTAGTCCTGTTGGCAAATTGGGGTAGTATCCATGTTTGTATCAGACCTTGTTCCTCTTACTTTCTGAGCCAGTCTTTCGACTGTAGAGACCTGAAGAGACTTGGCCCAGCTGCTAGTCCTACTTCTACCCAGAGGTGTTTCAAGAGGGCTAGTGCTATGTACTGGGCCACTGTGATTCCAAAGGGCCATCATCCCAGCTGACATGACAATGGAATCTAATATTCAGCAGAATGTTCTCCGGATACCTTTCCTCACCAGGGCTGCCCAAGTTTCCATGTACTGGGTGTAAGCCCTTTCTACCTTGTCCTTGGTTGACTGTAGAGGTTGCTTGATGCCAACTCTTGGGTCTATGGAGAGAATGCAGAACACAAGTCAAACTTGTTACTTTACCCACCTTGCTTTTGTTTGGGGAAGTCTGTTTTTTGTCTTCCCTGTGATTGATTGGGTGAGAATTGGCATTTTTCGCGATTCTAGAGCCTGGCCTGATACTCCTTGCCATGTTGGGGCACATGGCATTGTAGGTGTCCTCTGTTGCACCGAGATGTAGTTTGGTACTGTCCAAGCAAGTGTTCTTACTTACTTATTCAGAGGTCACTGGCCCTCAGGTTTGTTGCAGTCCCCTCATTCGGTCTTCCATCATTGCGTGCTCTCAGAGGCCAAGAGGATTCGGTCTTCTCGGGTGGAAATTTTACCTTCCGGATTTTCGTTTTGTGTTGCCGCCTGGATCCTGTTCATGTGAGATTCAAGTGTATGGCAGTCTCATACTGGCAAATCCTGTTATGGATCCATGAGTATCAAGTATTACTCACCCATACCCCTTTTCGACCAACAAGGAACAGGTTCTGTTCTGATTTGCATCACAAATTTTGAACCGTTCAGAGCATTTGGACCAAAAATAAATTGGTTCAGAACTTGGAAAGTTGGTTCCCAGCAGGAACTGAAATATGGCTGGTTTTTCTAGAGTGACCTGTGATGACATCGGTTGGCATGTCATTAGTTTGGAGAGGAAGCAGAGTGCAGCAATGGAGAACGCAACGGAAAAGGATACATTTTCAAAAAAAAAAAAAGGACTGAAAAAATATCTGCAATAACAGAACAAAAGTTCACAGGTAATCAGTGCACTCTGCCATCTTGCTACTACTGTTGACTCCCATTGGGAGTTGTGCAACACCCTCTGTTCTTGACGCATCCTTGATTACAACGGTTGTGCTCAAAACCGGTGAAAATGTGGGCTGTTTTCCTAGCTGGTACCAAGTTGCAAAGAATCCTGAACGGAACTGGTTCAAGAACCCATTCCTTGTTGGTCAAAAAGGGGTTCCAGGTGGTCTTTGTTAATGTAACCTGATGTCTACAGGCTTCTGTAGTCTGTCTGTGAAGGTTCTCGGTCATCCAGGTCATCGTAAACCATAGGTACGAAAAGAAGGCAACTGGATTTGCTTGAAATTCTTGAGTTTTCAAGGATTTCAAGCAAGTCCAGTTGCCTTCTTTTAGTACCTGGGGTTTCTGTGGTCTGTGGGATTCCTTGTTCTCCAAGGCTTCTTGTCCTTTGAAGTCCAAAGTGCTATTTCTGACATTATTAAAGAACAGAAGACTCTTCTTGTGCGTCAGGCGAGTTACTGCCAAGTGAAATTACTTCTAAAGATATTTGAGGAGGTTCCTTCTCTTCATGTGCTTTGTGGCCTAATAGAATCTTTTCAGCGTGCGTAGTTCTATAAAGAATACTCGGCGAGTTTATACCGGTTAGCCATTTTTAGAGGCCTTACAGAGCGTTCATGGGCTATGCAAGTCGTTTGTTCCTCGTGCGATCAAAGCATGCTTCGACTTTGAAATCATGGATGCCGATCCCTCCCTTTATTCTTTCTCTCCTCCAGAGGGCCCCAAACCACCATGTAAACTAGCGTTTAATCAATCCGCTACAGTATTTCTCAGACTACACCCGAGCTAAAGCATGCAGTAATTGGAAAGCGTAAATGGGTTATCAGGTATCAGTGAGTGGGTTTTATGACTTCCCGTTGATCTTATCTCTGTGTTTCTCCTTGTTCACACATTTCCTTCTCTTTCACTCTTGCCTCCGGCAGACGCGTCATATGATGCGTTTCTTTATAGAATGGCGATTCCTTTCAGCCTCGGGGAGTTTATATGGTTTGGCCTTAAACGGCGATATCTCTTTGAGCCTTTCACGTGTGTGTGTACTACATCTTGTACTCCTTGTCCTTGGGCCCTTGTTTGTGGCTCTCAAGCTTTGGTCAGTGTGTTCAGTTACATGGCCTCTGCTTAATAGTCTGTTTGAAAAGCTGTTATTTCTGTGGTCTTCAATTTCAGTACTCACGCTGTGAATAATAAATAAACAAACTTCTTGGGTTCTTCCTTGGTCCATGCTGTACCCTTCCACCAAGTTGACTGTAAATCGGGTCAGTAGGTTTTGTGCAATCCTGCTTACAGTAGACAAAACAAACTGCACTGAAAACATAATCTTATTAGCGGTGGTAAAAAATACAAGAAAAATGAGAAGTTTACAAAAGCTCCAGTGAGAAATGGCAGCAAAAGCACACAGCGCGTCTTGCTAGTTCATGTTTCTCCTCTTCATCAGATGTACTACACATGATTCATTCATCACAGCATTCAATACCTGGTTGGAGGCTATTTTAAATTTCCTTCAAAATGGTAGCCACCCTCCTCACTGACTAATTTTAATCTACACACAAAAGAATAAATGAGGGTCTGGAAAACATGACTATTTTATTTATTATTGAGGATAACTTTGTTCATGTTACACAGCTTCATCCTCTGTATGAGCATGTGGGTTTGTGTTTCTGCAGGTGTATGTAAGCTGTATTCGGAGCAAAGAGCGATCCGTGTGAAGAGAGTGGTCGATAAGAAGAGACTGTGAGTCACGCATCACACTCAGAACAGCTTTTTTTGTGTGTGTGTGTGTGTGTGTGTGTGTGTGTTTGTGTGGTGTTGGTATTACTGTGTGATGGGGAGACCATTCTGAAACCTTGTGTTTTCAGGTCTCGGTTGGAACCAGAACAGAAAATTAAAGTGGAAAAGCCTCAGAGCGAAGATGCAGAGAGAACTCTCCCGGAGGAAAGCAGTGGTAAGGCGCACTCGCCAATTTAAAACAAACGAGTCTTTTTGATGTTAAAGCCCAGAAGACTTTCCAAGGGTGGAAATCTTCCAGACCATTCCAAAACGCTGACACTCGAGACTTCTTCCATAAACATCAAATAAATTTCTCCTTTGAGAGAGTGCCACCAGAGTAATGATTATTATTTTTTTTCTGTGTTAAATAACACCGCATTTTAAAGATCTGTTTATTAGCAGCTTTGGAGTATGTCGAGCTTCACTGTGAATTAGCTTTGACTGAAGAAGTGATAATGTTTTTGAACAAGCGCGTTAATGTAAATCTGTGATTGAGAACTGTTTCTGCTGTGATAGAAAACTAACCAACACCTTCTGACCAATCAGAACAGAGAATTCAACAGGACTGTGGTATAAATCCAAATAGAAGCATGAAAATATAATGCATGTTTGTTTTCATGGTTCTAGAGAAGCCACTGTGTGATAGTGGTGTTGACCTGTGGGAGGACAGCAGAGTGGAGGACGAGCTCTCCCCTGAGGAAATTCAGATGGTATACATGCGCATGCGCGCACAGTTTGAGTCCCACAGTTTGAGTCACTCATCATGGTCATCATGATGAGTCACACTCATCATGTGTGTATTTGTGTCCAGTTTGAGCAGGAAAATCAGAGGCTGGTGAGTGAGATGAATAGCCTGGTGGATGAAGTCAGGTAAAGACACACATATACACACACGTTACTGTGTGGAAGTGCCAAGTACTTTTTATTATAAGATATATTCTATCATAGCACTTTTTATTAGAGAGCGGATCTTAAAGCAGCCTGACAGACCTTAGTTAGGTTAAGGAAGCAGGTTTGTTGTAATTAGCAATCGGAAAAGAAAGCCTCAGATGGTAGGAGTAAGATCTGGATGGCAAGTGTAGGATGTGGATAGCAGGAGTAAGATCAGGATGGTGTCTGTAGGATCTGGATTGATGACTGAAGGCTCAGAATGGCAGGAGTAGGATCTGGACAGGGACAGCCAAGATGACTCAGGATGGCAGGAGTGGGACCTGGAGGGAAGACTCAGGAGGGAAGGTTGGGGATGGCAGGAGTGGGCCCTGGAGGGAAGGCTCAGGAGGGAAGGTTGTGGATGGCAGGAGTGGGACCTGGAGGGAAGGCCTGGGATGGCAGGAATGGGCCCTGGAGGGAATGCTCAGGAGGAAAGGTTGGGGATGGCAGGAGTGGGCCCTGGAGGGAAGGCTCAGGAGGGAAGGTTGTGGAGGGCAGGAGTGGGCCCTGGAGGGAAGGTTGTGGAGGGCAGGAGTGGGCCCTGGAGGGAAGGCTCGGGAGGGCAGGGGTGCGCCCTGGAGGGAAGGCTCGGGAGGGCAGGAGTGAGACCTCGAGGGAAGGCTCGGGAGGGAAGGCCCGGGAAGGCAGGAGTGGGATCTGGAGGCATGGCAGGAGTAGGACAGGAACAGGGTAGCAGCTTTGTGGGCATCAGAACAGGAACAGAAGCTTACAGTGCTTGGTTTAGCAGGAGTAAAAGCTAATGAGCTTTTGCACAGTGGATGCTTGAGTGAGTGAGTTTACTTTTTAGCCAGGCTAATCTACCCACACTGATTTCTGCTTTGTTCAGAACGATATACCTTCCCTGAGCTGAGCAGTCACTGATTTTGCTCTGAATAAATTAGCTCGCTATGTTAAGCTAAGCAGTGGGAGAATGATTGATAAAGGCAAATTTCATCACTTCAGGTCTTAATTGTTACTAAAACAAATGCCACTGAAGGCTTGAGTAAAGAGTCTCAAGAAAACTGTCCCCGTGTGTTTGCAGGCAGATTGAAGGTAAGGTGGTGGAGATCTCGCGGCTGCAGGAGATTTTTGCTGAGAAAGTTCTGCAGCAGGTGTGTGGGTGTGTGTGTGTGTGTGGGTGCATGAGCTGAATTAAGAGGCTTAATTCTTAACTAGAATTAAAATGTCTTTTGTGTGTGATGTAGGAGACAGAAATTGATAATATTCATCAGCTGGTTGTTGGAGCCACAGAAAATGTTAAAGAAGGCAATGAAGACATTCGAGAGGTGAGCAACACACATCCAGCATGTTAACATACAGACACAGCAGTTTTCTTCACACTGGTTCTACTCGGTATTACTGACTCATTGTACTTTGAACCCCGAAGATGTAGCTAGATGAGCCCTGCTGTGTGAAAACGGCCCGTTCTTCAGACGTTGATCCTTTAGTTAACTTGATTTGGATTATTGCCAGTTTGGTCCCAGTTCTTTCCTCAAACCTGTTACCTGGACAACAAGGTTGTGCCTTTAGAAGAATCTAAATACAGAAAACCATGAATGTGGGATGTTCCTCAGTATATTGTGTAGTTATTAAAGCCAGGTCATTTAATTGCTTTTGAGAGTCTGTGAATAAGCTTAAAAATGTTCTGCAGTCTTTAAAAAAAAAAAAAAGTGTCCACTACTTGAACAAGGAGCTTACCCCTGCAGTCTCCACTACTTATGGATAGACATCTTAATTTTTTCGCTCATCTGGGCACAGGCCAGGCCGGAAGAGCTTATGCGATCATGCGTCATCCATCTGTCGTTGTTGTCCGTCCACAATTTACAAAAATCGTTCCTCCTCCGACGGGATTGTTCGGATTTCGATCAAACTCGCATACAATGGTCCACAGGTGAGCTTGCATACAACTTGTCAAGATGGTGGCGCCACCTGTCATATTTACGATTTTATGGGCGTCTTGGCCAGTATGAGCTACAGCATCATTGAAGCCAATGGGTTATTTTTTTTGGTTTTTTAAAGCTCACTGGTCGGAGGGCGATGAGCTATTGCCATCACGTGCCGTCCGTCCGTTCACAATTCACAAAAAATTCTCCTCCTCTTTGAGTTTTCAGTGGCTTTTGATTCTGAATTCTTTCTTTGGAAGATCTAATCGGTCTGCACAAAACTTACTCCCTGGTTTTGTGACTTCTCATGAGCAACTTGTTAATTAGGCTGATGAACAAATTTTCAGGAAAATTCCGACTCCTCCCTGAGTTTTCAATGGATTTTGATTGTTTTGTTTGGAAGGTCAAATTGTTGGCATGAGCAACTTGGCTAATTATAAATGAGTCTGGTTTCTCATGGTACGGCTGCGTGAGCTTCCGCGTCGCCGACGCTCTTTATTTAATTAGCGTTAGCATGAGAGTGTGAGTTTTATCTGGCACCATTTACAAAAGTATAATTGTCGGTTAGTGTCCTATCCAGCTGAATATGAATAAAGTAGATAAATCTTGCATAAGTGCCATTTCATTATTCTGATTCCATATCTCGTGGCTACTTAAGTGTTAAGTGTGCGGACCTCACGACAGTATTTGTAAAGAAAAGAGGGGGGGGAGAAAGAGAAACCTTGAGATGGCTTCTCCAGGCTTCATAAGCGAATCACTGACTGACGATGACGATGGTCTCAGTCTGGCCTTTTTCGGCGAACTGGGAGAGTGCTTGTCCACCCAGTATGCATGAAGTCCACAGGTGATGAATTAGAGAGAGAGAGAGAGAGAGAGAGGGGGGGGAATTGGTGTGTTTTTTGGAATGATCCTGACCAGTAAATCCAGCATACTTCGTTATCTTGGATTTGTTAAACAAACACCCTGCCTGCAAAGCAAGTATTTATTTATTTTTACATCTGCCACTCAAAACTGTTTGGGATTCATTCTCATGATCATATTTGTGAGAAGAAAGATTATACGTACGTGACATAAAAATCAAAATCTATCTCTGTTAAGTAGACCCGACAGTATGGCACTTTCCCACACAGTCTCTCTCTCACACACACACACACACACACACACACACACACACACACACACACACACAGAGATCTATCTATTGACGACAGAATGCAGACCCCATAATTTTCAACCAGGTTTCAGGATCCCATTTTAAAAACCTTCCACGCTCGTTAGACTTTCATAAACTTAAAAACCCAATAACACATGTGAAAGCATTGTCTATTCTGAAGTATTACACATTAAAGTGAAAATTTTCCCCTTCGTCCTTCAGGCAATTAAGAATAACGCAGGTTTCCGTGTCTGGATCCTCTTTTTCCTGGTCATGTGCTCCTTCTCTCTGCTCTTCCTGGACTGGTATGACAGCTAATACCTGAAAAGACATCATCTCACAACAGGATGTGATGTCGCATGGGACGGTAACACCACGAAGATGCTGAATCAGATGCCACGTGTCGAGAGTTGGAATACACAAGCGTTTGTATGTGTGTAGAGGGGGGGCATTGTGAACACTCGGACTTTTATACAAGTCCATATACATATATCTAATATAATTTTATGACGCGCACAGTCAACGGCCGCTTTAAGAGGAACTTGTTGTTGATTCTAAGATTCCTGTTCTCGGCTGGCAGGAGTCACACTCTGAGATCAGAATTTTTCATTCTAATGTTTGAACGTTAACTGAAGCTCATGATTTGATGAATTGTGCTGCTGTCAAGGGATTGGCTGATTAGAGAACTACGTAAAACAGCAGGTGGATGGGTTTTCCTAATAAAGTGGCCGGTGTGTGTCGTTTTTATATATGAATATAAAACGCTCAGTCTGTAAAAATTAAAAATAAATTATAACATTCACTGTTTTGTATTTGTCATACTTGTGTCCATTTTTTTTTTCTTCCACCGTGACTGTTGAAATCTTCGCTGCTTGTACTGTGAATCTCCGTAATAATGAGCACAAGGTGTCTGCTGACAGGTCAAGCAAAAATAAGACCTCGACTTCTCAAATATACAAATCAAACACTATAAAGGTTGGCTGACGGAAACTTAAACCAAACCCGACATTATTTCCTGTTTTTATTCCATTTGTAAGAGCGTTTTGATGTTTTATTTGTGATAGAAATGATTCAAATGAGTGTAAACAGTCTAAACAGAAATGGACAGCCTTCTCCTGGTCAGGAATCATAGTACAGCCAAAGCCTGTCTATTTAAATTAAAACATGATCAATTGGAATAAAACCAACCTGGAAACTGAAGTAAAATCTATAAAAAGTGGAGCTCCATCCAAATTTCAGTGGAGTCGCTGGTTGCGTTGCCACGTCGTAGCTCCGGGGTCCCAGTTTGATCCTCTAGTCTGTCCAGAGTTTTGCATTTTCTCCTCCTGTTCACATGGGTTTCCTCCAGGTTCTCCAGCTTCTCACATCTCCCAAAAAAATGTACTGGCTATGCTGAATCGACTCTAGTTGTGAAAGAATGGAGCCGATGGACCAGAATGACTTCCTGCCTCATACTCTGTGATCCACCACGATCCTGACCAAGAAAAAAACGTTTACTTGAAGGTGAGCGAGTGAGTAATTGTTTGGTTGTTTCATCATTTAATGTGTCTCTGTTTAGCAACAGCTTTCTTTCTGCAATAGATTTGTGACTTTTGCTTGCGATAATAAAGCACTTGAGCGATGTAAACCCAAACTCTTTAAGCCTTTCGTTTTCATAAAATCTGTGAAATTTAGTTCCCTCTGAAATGGTCATTGTGTGATGTTGATTTCTGTAATATCGCACTAAATATCAGGCCATTCTGTGGCTGGGAAGTTATTTAACTTGAGGGGATTAAAGCAAATCATGTGCATGAAATCACTCACCACGCAGACAGAGGAAGTCCGTGTGTGTATGCATGTGTAGGTTTACCTTGACTGTGCGCTGACAGTTCCATCATTTTGTCGCTAAACAAACAGCTGATCACACCGAGGTGCTCGCCGACCGCTGATATTTATTAGTTTGGTCCTGCGTTTCCTTAATATATAACATAACGTTTTTTCTTCTCGCTTTCTGTTACTGTAGTCGGTCTTTGACGTTTCATTCGCGCGCACACGCCTTCCATTTTCCTCTCCTGTTTCAAATTTGTATCCTACAATGCCTTGAGCAAACGGGGAAAGCCCACCACATGACGCATGACGTCGGATCTTGAATTGGGTCATGGTGAAGCAGGAAAAAATAGCGGAGAATTTAGAGCCACGTGGCCCTTCGAATGGCCGTGGAAGTCTGTGATTCAAATTCAGTAGCTTTCAGTCCATGAAACAAACAAAATTGGGTGTCAGGGACCGAAACTTTAAAAATCTGAAAGGCGGTCTACCTTTAATTCCCCCAGACATTTGACTGGGTAAAAGACATTCCTTCATCTTGAGTGACAGCTTGAGCCTGGTCTGGGTGGCGGTGGATCCAGTGCTTATTCTTGGAATTAGATCGGACATGACGTGGTTGGGCAGTGCGACTTATTTATTTATTTTATTTTTTAAACATAAAACCTGTTATTTATTCCCAGATTGCATCTAGAGACTTCCTATTCAACGCACTCAAAAAAAAAAAAAAATTTGCACAAACTGAAGGCGATTTGTTGAATAACTGAGTCAAGCCATGGTCTGGGTCTGTGTGTTTATTGCAGTTATACAGTAATATTCACAAACCACATCTGTAAACGTCAAGCACGATATCACCGAGCTGTACACAAGCTAAATAAATAATTTACGAAACGATATTAACGCACACCAAACAACATACAGTCCCGGTCACAAGCACGTTGGATTTAGAGAGCGAGAAACCTAGCACAAGACGGGGAGAGAGATTTCTCAGATATTTCAGAACGTTTATTTTATATACACATCAAAAGGCTGGGGTGATGAACACTGGCTTCAAGAGACGCACACGAGCGCTTGAGCTGGCTGTCTAAACCATTTGTTTGTCAAATACTTGTTGAAAGTTTTCCCAGCTTACCACCTAAACAAACACGCACAGATTTGCCCGACAGGTCCGTCAGCGCCCAAAGATTACTCGGTAATAAAGCTCAGAGAGCACGTCCGAGCTGAAGTCAAATCATAAATTTAAATGAAAACCCCAGAACTTGAATACACTCATCTGTAGTTCGATATAATTATCAGACGTGCGAGTTGTTGAAGGATGATAATGCCAGAGATGCCTACTAGTACGGATTGGCCGTATTTTGTACGGAAAAGTTACGTAAATACGATGTTACGGCAAACAGTGTTATTCTGTACGGAATTATTATAAAGTCTTAAAAAATTCCAGTGAGTTTTTTTTAAATGTCCAAGCGACTTTTTCAATCCATGTGCGATTCACGGCTAGGCTATTTATTTTTACGACAACCACACATGCTGTGCGTGACATGCACAGATTCCGTACATTTGTTCGCGCTGTTTTCGATACGGTAGAATGGCCGTGCATTACACCCAGTCAAAAGGGCAATGGATACGCGCACTGCAAACTGTGTAGAACTGACATTAACATCACTCATGGTGGTCGCGATGACTGTACGCGGCATGTCAACTACAAAAAACATGTGGAGTATGCTGAAATGGCGAGTCAGACGGAAAGTAAATCTGGGGGTATTCAGCATTTTTTTACGAAATCTGTGGATGAAAAGACACGGAACGTGACACGTGCTGAAGCGGTGATGGTTGACCCATGCTTGGAGTTGAACTTGCCAATTAGTGCCATGAAATGTGAGTTAAACTTATTCAGTTTCTTTTTACATGTCTGATTTTTATTCACTGAAATATCAAACACTGGCTGTACTTCTTTAATTCAAAGTCTTTTCAGTGTTGCAAGTGCAAATGTACATGTAGTATGATCAAAAACAGAATTTTATGATTAGTGCTGTTGGGATTGTGGCAAAAAATTGATCATTCCACTGTTTTAAATACAATTATAAATGTCATTTTATTCAATGTCTCTTCTGAAGCATTATGCTGAAGTATTTATATATTGGGACATTAACAATGTCGGACTCTCTTTGGCATGAAATAAGAAATTTTTTAAAAATTTTATTAGAATCCGTTAACAGGTAGAACATTTTGCCAGGCAATATAATATAATATAATATACTTTTGAGGAGTTACATTCAATACCAATGATTGGTAGTCAACCGTAATGTCTGCAAACAGGGAACACTATTGTATTTATAAAAATGTGATATATTGTATGCTCTAGAAATTTGTTGAGTGGAAATTCAGTTGAGATGGCTGCTCGCGTTTTGTTTATTCAATTCACACAAAACAGTTCTTTTTAATAATTTAAATGTTAAACATATTGTTATATATATACCTCTTTATAATGGAAATGCGCATAAATTAATGTTACTGAAAGTCATTCCAAAATACTGAAAAATGTTTTCAAGAATACTGAAATTCAAAATTTGGGGTAGGCATCTCTGTAATGCTGTTTAACAGCTCTGCCCAATTAGCAGTCTACTTTAATCTAATCAAATCAAACTAGAAATGTGCTCTCGTGTGCCACGTCAATGTTGTTTGTTTACGCAGTTACTCAGATGTCGGCTAGTATAGAGAGCCGAGACTAATTAACCTTGTCGCATAACGACAAAATCTAGCGCATGAACACTGCTAGCTAACACCGAATAATTAACACATGCAAACAATTACGATTCTTGCGACTTTTAAAGCAATGCATTTTTTCAAAAAAAAATTTTGCCTCTGTGGCGTTTTTGGTAAAAAGATGTCTGGAAAGTTCTACTGAGAGCTGCGTTTGGTTTTAAAATTGGCTTTTTGATGACTCGTTACTCGGATTAGATCGGTGTGGTGAGCCAGGTCAGATCAGATACAATGCGACCACGTTCAATTGTACACCACAATTTCCACTCCACTCCAAGTCATAAATGGAACAGTACATCGTCAGTGTGTGTTACAACACAACGACACACTTAGATTTCAAGGTTTTACTCACGGATTGCACATCTGTATGATCGAGAAGTTCGAAATAGACATTCACACACAATACAGAATAGTGTGTTTAGTGAGGAGTTTGTACATCTTGGTATCTGTTCGCGCGGCAGTCCAGTTACCTTCTAGCCGGTGTAGTGTTAGCGAAGGCCAATGCTAGTGCAGGACAATGCTAGCACAATCAAGCCAAATGTTATGATAATTTTCCTGTAATTCCCTGTGCAGACACCTGTCCTCCCATTCTCACAGGTGGTGAGAATGGGAGGACAGGTGTCTGCTGAGCTCACAATCAGCACAGGATCCCCACAGGGCTGCTGCCTTAGTCCCAAACTCTTCACCCTGTACACCCATGACTGTGTCTCCACCCAAGATAACACCATCATCAAATATGCTTATGACACCACCATCCTGGGGCTCATCCAGTGGGGAGACGAGTCAGGGTACAGGACCCTGGTAAACAACATTCTTGTCTACAGAGAGGAGAACGACCTCATCCTCAACACAGACAAGACCAAAGAAATAATACTGGACTTCAGGAAGAATCCTCCCCCTCTACAACCTCTCATCCTCAAAGGGACTGAGGTGGAGAGGGCCGACAGCTACAGATTCCTGGGACTGCAGGTTACCGTACATCTGACCTGAGCTGGACTCAACACCACAGCCACAGTGAAAAAAGCCCAGCAAAGGCTTTATTTCATCAGGCTGCTCAGGAAAGCTGGTCTGAACCATCGCCCTCTCACCCTGGCCTACAGAGGACTGATAGAGAGCCTCCTCACCGCAGGCATCACCGTCTGGTACGGTAACACCACACAGGCAGAGAGGAAGGCTCTGCAAAGAGTCATAAAGACTGCGGAGAGGATCATAGGGACAAAACTTCCTTCCATGGACTCTATGTATGTGCAGCGCTGTCGGAAAAGAGCAGAGGGAATCATCAGAGACTCACTCCACCCAGCTCACTCTCTACTCAGACACAAACACTGCACGTACAACCTGAGACAGCAGATCGGACAGCATCACCACTCATAGAACACGGTTCTTCAACAGCTTCTTCCCTGCTACAGTCAGACTGATGGCAAAACAAAATTATTGAATAAGCGTAACAATAACCATTACTACCTCACTTCGCTTGTCATATGCAATATGTGATGTACTATTATCTGTGAAACAGGATTGTGTGTCATATACCCTTTGATAAATGTGCAATATTTTAACCGTGCAATATCCCCACATAACTTTCATTCCCCTCCCAAAATGTGCAATATTTCCATATAACTTTCCCCTCTTTTGATAATCCAGGAACAGCATTCAGGACTAGCCTTTTATTTTATTAATGTTATTTAACATTTGCCCTCTCCTTCTGTTTAATACTTGTATTTAAAATTTTGAGCATATAACCCCCCCCCCCAACATATTGTATAGCGTTTCAATATTTTTATTATAGTGTTTTTATTTTCTAATCTGTTGACTGAGAGAGCCCTGCACAAAAATTCCAATGTGTCTGAACTGTTGGTTTATGCACAAATGGCAAATAAAAAAACCTTGACCTTGTAATTTACTGAGTTGCTTTTAAAATCAGCATCGGCAACTACACGCAACACAGCCACCTGTTCTCTCAAAATTTTTCGCTTTTAATGAAGCAAACTTCACGGACATGTTTTTACAAACTGTCACTAGCGTGGAAGTTTTACATCTCCAACGTGTCTCTTTTCCAGTTTTTCGATGTCCGTTGGTATGTTTTTCTCTTGTAAATATGCGTGAAGAATATATAATGAAGTTTTGGTAGCCTTCCGGGTGTTCAGCACGTCTTTAGTTTCAGTTTTAAGTTTATTTATTTAGTGCTTAAACCTAGCACTGAAGGGCGGCACGGTGGTGTAGTGGTTAGCGCTGTCACCTCACAGCAAGAAGGTCCTGGGTTCGAGCCCCAGGGCCGGCGAGGGCCTTTCTGTGCGGAGTTTGCATGTTCTCCCCCCGTGTCCGCGTGGGTTTCCTCCGGGTGCTCCGGTTTCCCCCACAGTCCAAAGACATGCAGGTTAGGTTAACTGGTGACTCTAAATTGACCGTAGGTGTGAATGTGAGTGTGAATGGTTGTCTGTGTCTATGTGTCAGCCCTGTGATGACCTGGCGACTTGTCCAGGGTGTACCCCACCTTTCGCCCGTAGTCAGCTGGGATAGGCTCCAGCTTGCCTGCGACCCTGTAGAAGGATAAAGCGGCTAGAGAGAATGAGAATGAACCCTAGCACTGGATTAGCCTCGTCGTCTCTCTTTGCTGGCCGACAAAGAAATGATTGTGCGCATGCGCAGCAGAAAAGTTTTGTCACTGGATCTTGGCATGAGCTCCGATGTGTGACGCCGTGTTGCCTTGACAACGTGCAATATTATAACGATATTGCACGCTCATTCTCCATTGGGGAGAGTGGCGTAATACATGGAGGATAAGCGATATGATAATATTGTATGTCATCAGTAAACTCACTAGAAGGGAATAGAATACGTTTTTATTCCACGGAAAAATGGATAATAATTAACAATAAGTCCTGAATGGCCATTTGATTGAAAACAAAACGGTGTTTTCTGACTTTTGCACAGTACTGTAATTCGCAAAGTAATACCTGAACTGAATTAGCACACTACAATCTGAACACATTAATATTTAAACCTGAATAATTATGACATGATGACACCTGAACAAAGGCGTTTACAAATGAAAATCTGAACACAAACACAAAGGAACACCTCAGCACAATTTGAATAATGAGAAACAGCTGAATACAGAAACACAAGAACCTCAACTCTAACTCTTTGTCCTACCAGTCGGTCCATATTGGTTCCTGCAGCAGTTGTTGGCTTTTCCTCTGGACTGAATGTCTTCCTGCTCTCTCAATCTCTGTCAGTCTTACACTCTCTCGTTCTCTCGGTGAGTGCTTGGTTCTACTGGGGGCTGGATGAGGATTCCCATAACCCTGAAACACCTGCACTCACATGCAATGTACATACTGTGATGACTGACAAGAGAGTGTGTGTGTCTTACCTTGGTCGAGATGCTGATGCTGTTCTCCTGCATGTGCATGATGGCTTCAGAGATTTTCACAGCGACAGAATCAGCAGCCAGCTCCACATTAAACGGTCCACTGAGTCTCTCAGCCAGAGAGAGGAGAGAGTCTGGCACAGACGAGTGCGTCATTTAACCATTATTACAAAGGAAAGAATAAAGCTTCCCAGAAAAAAGTCCTGTCGCTATTATTAGTTCTGTGTGCTTACAATTATCCTGCACCTAAACCATGGCCCTCTACCCACCTTTAGCCATGCATTAGGTACAATAGTCCTTAAGCAAAAACACTGCCCCTAAAGGCCTCTGCATGCTCTTGCGACAAGGCTTTCGCAGATGGCTTTTCGCAGACAGTTGTAATTTATCATTGAGCGAGGAGTAATAGGCGTACGCGGAAGTGCGTGTACAGCGGATGTAGAGTGGACCAATCAGAGCCCTCTTGTCTGCGACGCTGTCTGCGAGGCTTCTGCGGTGGTCACAATTTTTGGGAGGTGCGCGCAGAGCGTCTGCGAAGGTAGGGGGGGCTACGCAGACTGAGTAGTTGGTGGGTGTGCTTAGTGGCGCCGTCTGCGAGGACTGGGTTGTCAGCATAAATTGGCCTTAAGACTCGTCTCACACATTTAAATTTCTGGTGAACATCATGAAGTTTGTGACAAAGATCGAGATACAACTGGGGAAAAAAAAAAAGTCAAAGTCCCTCCCATGCCAGGACCTGGTCTTTCCAGGCAGTCTCCTATCTAAGGGCCTCTGCATGCTCTTGCGACAAGGCTTTCGTAGATAGCTTTTCGCAGACAGTTGTAATTTATCGTTGAGCGGGAAGTAATAGGCGTGCGTGATATTATTCACCGCCACAACGCAAGGGCGCGCGAAGTCGCGAAATCGCTAGGAGTAGTTGGTGGGTGTGGTTAGTGGAGTGTTTATCCTCTGGTTACTTATAATGACTAGAACTGGAGTCGTATAGATGTACGTACTTCCTCACTTCCTCGATCAACCGCTCTTCATGCTGCTCCATCTTCGCTCGTGTTTTAAAAAATGGCAGTCGTGAAAACAAACCAAACCGGGAAAGTAGGGAAGCGGAAGTGCGTGTACAGCGGATGTAGAGTGGACCAATCAGAGCCCTCTTGTCTGCGACGCTGTCTGCGAGGCTTCTGTGGTGGTCACGATTTTTGGGAGGTGCGCGCAGAGCGTCTGCGAAGGTGGGGGGGCTACGCAGACACCATCTGCGATGCCGTCTGCGAGGACTGGGTTGTCAGCATAAATTGGCCTTAAGTCTTCAAGGGACATTGGGCAGCACCAAATCTCCATTTCTATAGCCCTCAGCCTATTGCCTAGCTAGGGTTACAATGAGGGACCAGTCCTCTTTAGAGTTTGACTCCCTACTTGCATCCGTATTGCCAAACTTGAAATGTGATTTATTGTCAATTACTTATTTAATTATTTATCCAACCTATGCTTGTCCTTGTCCAGTCTTTTGTATGTTACTCCTCTGGAGTAGTTCCTAACAATGTCATGGCTCAAATATATTCACATCCCTTCAAAAAGTTTCCTTAACCATCAGCCACTTAGCAAAGCACTGACCCTTCTTGTAGCTCACCAATGAAGCGGTTCCACTCTGAATTAAGCTCTGTAAGATTGGCCAGACAGCCCTTCATGATGTTGAGGCATAGTGGGTGGCAGGACCGGAGCGAAGGACTCCCACTACATAGAGGACAGTACAACTGGCGCATCAAAGCCTGACCACATTCTGCACTTACACTGAACTACAGACAAACAGAAGAGAGAAACAGGGAGATTGAGACAGTTAGGAAAAGTCACTCTCTGAAAATAAAACAAAACATCTGAACGTGTCACCCACCCTCACATCAACTGGCCACAGCGATTGATAACATACTTGCATTACCTATATTATAAAACTAATGTATTTTGTGAGTGCAGAACATGTCGTAATGAATAGATGACATGAAGAGATGAGTTACTGCGGAACTGGGGAAAAAAGGGGAGAACTCAGAGAACCTGGGTCAGAGTTCAAGAAAACGACTACTCTGCGGAAAACAACCAGACCCCCCCCACTAAAGGGTCTGGATGGGTGAGATGATGGGAAAATTTATTACAACTAAAAAGAGAGATTAAAATGTATAGGGAGTTAACTCGCAAGACATTGAAGCTTCAAGTCAGGTATTTCTCTCAAATTTATATCAAATCCATTTCTTGACAGCTGGCAGCGAGTATGATGGACTCAAGGTTACTCGTTCAGCTACTAAATGTGTGAATATTTAAACAGTCAACACTTACCTTAATGGCTTTGTTAACAATATCTCTGCCTGTAGAGAGGCCTTGCACCAAGGCCCTCGCAGCAATTAAAGCACGAGACAACTACAAATAGAGACAGCAATGTGAGTACATAAATATTCACCCTTTGCTTGGAATAAATGCTTGGTTTGGCTGCAGTTAAAGCTGCAAGTCTTCTAGCATATATCTCTATTAAGTTTGTACATCTGGATCCAGACATTGTTTTACCCTTTTTTTTTTCTCTGTCAGATCCGATCATTTCAATTCTAAGGTCTCCACAACATGATGCTACCAGCACCATGTTTCACTGTGGAGACAGTGATTTCAAAGAGTTCTTTTCCACATCTTTGCTGAGCGTCCGAACTCGAAATGTGATTTATCCTTGCTTTTGTCAATTATTCAATTATTTATCCAGCTTATGTTTGTTCTAATTCAGGCGGTAAATACTGACTGCAAACACAATTTATATAAATTGTACATATTCCACTCATTCAACCCCCTTTCAACAAATGTAACGTTAAGTCCATTTCCGTTGCAGGATGTAACACGACAAAATGTGGAACAGATCAAGGTAATGAAGACCGATGCAAGGCACTGTCATTAAATTCATTGAGAGCACTGTTCTATACGCACTCCCGACATGTTTGTGATGTGTGGTGCGTGTTATCTGTGTGCTGAGTTTGCGTTGCAGTTCTCCGAATGGCTGCAGATGTTGTGTGTGTTTGCTTACACACTCCAGATAATCCACACTGAAGTGATAGTGAGGGTTCAGAAGAGTGAACACCCGCTCCACCAATCTGACACAGCTTCTGATATATACACCCCACCATCTCCACACACACACAAAACACTCACCATTACAGTGTCTACTTTCTGGATTTGCCTGATAGATCTTGATTGCTCTATACTGCTGTTCCTATGTCATCTCAGAGCTATCTGCGCTTATGATCAACCTTTTTCTTGCTGTCTACTGAATACTGTATGCTTTTTGCATACTTACGTCGAACTGCTGTGTCTGTGACACACTTTTCCGTTGAAGTGGATAAACTTACTGGATATGGTAGAGACTTGCATTTCCTCAGAACATGCTCTGATTATAAAACTGTTCTAACCTCATCCCAGGATTCATATTAACAGTATGCTCATGCCAAACATTGTGTTTTTTAAAATCTATTCAGTACAGTAGTCCATCCATAAATTTGCAGCAATTCACGCTAATTATATTATTTGAAGCTGGTCAACCAAGGTTCATGTTAATGAGTCTCCAATGTGTTCCAAATGTATTGCGTAAACACTCCTGTGAACAATTTTACAAATAAATTTGCTCATATCGAGTTGATGTGTGTTTATTTCCACATTTTGCTTCCAACAGAGTATTGGTAAATAGTGTGGCAGCTGGCCTGAATGTGACTGAAGATTGGAAAACACTTTGTAATTCATACTTTACTTTTGTCTTATCATTAGAATTGCTTTGGTTTACGATAACTAATGTAATAATGCCCCCTTGTGGGATCCTGGGGAATTTCTGTAGAACTCAAAGACAGCTTGAAAAGCACCATTCTTGGATTTTTTTTAGTTTTTGTAAGGTCTGTCCATCAACAAAATAGGAGGCAGTGTGTATGTGTATTTGTATGTATACATGTAAGATATATTCACATGCGATATACCTACCGAGACAAAGATATTTACTCGGGAGAAATAAATGGAAACAGCGTGGTTCTGTTCTGCTGTGGTGCGCACTGATATTTGCGGCCTCGGTTTGGATCCATTTGTCCCCTTAGAGGGAAGCATCATGGAAAATCAATACAAAGGTCTTCTGACTTATAACCTTCCTAAAATGGAATATTTGTATCCTGATGGGAGTGCTCTATTCCAGGATGACTCCACCTCCCATCGAAAGGGTAACAGTGGTCACCGAATGGTTTGATGAAAATGAAAATAATGTAAAATCATGTAAAATGGCCTTCAACGTCAGCAGATTTCAACACAATTGAGCACCATGTCTTGTGGCTACAATCATCAAAACACCAAATGAAGGAATATCTTTGGGTGAACAGTGTTGATCCTTCCAGTCTCGTCTCAGAGACTTGTAGAATCAATGACAAGGCAATATGAAGCTGTTTTGGCAAAATACAGTCATATCAGTCTACACATACCTGTATAGTATTGCCTCAGTTGCAGAGGTGGAAAGTAACGAATTACATTATTCGTGTTACTGTACTTGAGTAGCTTTTTTGTGTACTTATACTTTTTCAAGTAATTTTTAAAGAGTGTACTTTTACTTTTACTTAAGTATGTTTTCTTTTAAGTAGTGTACTTCGGTACATTTTACATCACAACCGTTACTGAGTAAAAAATAAATAAATAAAAAATAGCTAAAACGGAGAAGGGGAAATGCGTTCTGGAAATGAATCACGGGAAGGACAGTTGTCGCACGCGCGAGTCTCACACAGATGATGGCGGACATGCACCGGCGCTTTAAGGGGGGGGGGGCTCACGCCCCTGGGCCACAGCCAATCAGGGGCCTTGTAATATTAATAAAATAATAAACTGTCGGAATCGTGGGCCTACATTAATGTACGGATAGAAATAAGGTTAGAAATAAATGAGCGCACAGTAGCCTGCTGTAAGAGACATGGTGGATGTGGTTCGCGAAACGAACACCCACAACTGGACCAGAATAAAACGTAACAAAATGTAACGTCACGCACGAAAGCGCGCCAAAGACTGCAGACTACTGAGACACAAATTTAGAGGCTTTGAAAGATGAAGCGTTCACATGTTAGCGGGGCGCATAAAAGGAAAAAAAAAGAGAGATGCAGGTAATGATAGAATCGTTGCCTAAAGTCACAGACTTTTTTAAGGTAAGGATCACCAATCTGTTCAGAATATCAGCTACTTATCAGTTATCAGCCAACCAGCAGCTAGGCTCTGTGCAGCTAGGCTAGATATGCTATGATCTGTCCAACAGTAAAATAAATCAGTTGTGATTTGAATACGTGCACTCTTAGAAAATAAAGTACATTATTGTACCTTTAGGGGTACAATGACTTGCCACTGGGACAGTACCCTCTAAGGTACTTACTTGTACCTTTTATATACTGCTTGGGAACATATATGTACCTTTTTGACCTTAAAAAGGTACACTTAAGTTACCTTGAGGTCCAATAATGAGCCCTGGAGGGTACATTAGTGTAAATTGTACCTTGGGGGATAGAAATGGACTCCTGCTGTACCCCTATTTCTCACAGTGTGTCGTGTGATTTGAGTTACAATCCTGTTAGTATAATAGCATATTTCGATGGGGATAATAAAATGTCTAAAACGGCATCTACTGAAGAAATTGATGAAAAGATTGTAGCCTATAATTGTCACAGTTCGGGCAGCAGACAGAGTAAGCATACTGAGGGGAATAGCAATACAAAGCTAGCGCAGATCCACATTTCTCGCTAGCTGTGTTGGGTGTGTTGTTAACCCGTGTGGATTTAAGTGAAATACTTGAGAAGTTCTGTGGTCAAGACAACGTTTTAAGGTAAGGACACTTGATTATTAATGTTTGCCTGCCGTGGCTTGTTGTTGACGAAAGGCCCACATGATTTTGCCTTATGCAGCTACTGCTAGCGTCATGCTTTGAACTAGGTTAAGCTCATTTGCGCTAAAGGATGGGTTTATTGAAGGACTTTGATGTAGCTAGTTTCTTTTTAAAAAATCGTATGCTCAAAACAGTATGCCCGTGTTCATCATGTTTAACTTTATTCTTGATGGAGTGCGTGAAATATTGTTGCAAGTGGTATTTCTATGCAGTCATGTCAAAAAGGCAGTTGAATGCACGGTCTTCTTCAAGGAGAAGGAAGACTTGCATGATGCTTGAACACAGATCGGTAAAATAGACCCTAGTAGGACTTGGTTTCGTGTATTTCGGTCTGTAGAGTTAGGAGTTTGGCCGCTGTCCATGGTGTTTACGTTTCATGTGGCCGCCGAGCCAAGTACCTTCATCATCATGTTCCCCTGTCAAAAGTTAAACTCTCTAGGGGTGCTTCTGCTGTAGCAGTTGCAGCAGTTGCTCAAAGTTTGATTTGTCCATCATCATACGTCTTATCTGTTGGGTGTCTATGCCCAGCAGATTTTCCCATTTCGTCCATTTGTAACCATTTTTGTCAAACAGGAGCTGCTTTTGCACTTGGTTATTGCCCATCCGGCAAACGTGAGCAATATATTTTAGTTGTTGTACATAGCAGGATAGTTTTATATCCTGGGTTCCTGTCAGTTTCCGGAGGTCAGCATTGGACATCTTGTAGCTCCAGTCTATATCTTCATTTGTAGTGTTCTTTTGGTCAGGGGCATTCTTTCGTTTATATCCACCTTTAATCATTTTCCTTAGGAAGCCGTGCCACACTACCTCAATTTTGTGAATTTCACTGGATGATAGTTGCCATGCCTGTGTGCTGTACAGGAGGCGAGATCGAACGCATGCCACTAGGAACTTTATACGGCTTTTTAGTAGTATTCGGTGGTCGGTTAGAACGTGTTTCAGTTCATTCCATTTCATGAATGCAGCACTTATCCTAGCATGCAGGAAGTGTGAGGATTCATCACAGTTGCTGACATTATAACCAAGATATTTAAAGGTGCGGACGTTTTTAATATTAGTGCCGCCAAGGGAAATGATACTTGGTTTACATTTGATATCCTCATTGATGTTAAAAGCCATTGTTTCTGTTTTGACATATGATATTTGTAAACCAAAGCGGGTGTAGGTCTTATCATACAACTGAAGAATATTCTGAAGCTCCTCGATGGATCCAGCGAGTATGGCCTGATCATCTGCGTATAGAATCTCTGTTATGCAACCCTCTCCTGATGCTCGTGCTTTTGTACGCATTTCTCTTGTGGATACCTCATTTGGAATGCAATATCTGAACTTGAAGCCTGTATCTGGGTACAGTTTTGATATCTCATGCTGTGCAATCCTGACAACAAAGTCCATATAGATATTAAAAACTGATGGCGATTCTAGGGCACCTTGTCTTGCAGTGAATGTTTGTTTTCATGCCGCCGAGCTATTTTTATGTATTTTATTTTTTAAAAGGACTTGTCTGTAGGTGTGTGTGTTTTATGTTTACAACACATAGGTCTACATTAGCGCACGCGCGCTTGTGTGGTTATCTCTGGCCATGCCCCTGCGTGAAAGTTACGCAGTATCACTGTCCCGTCCGTGGTAATAATCAGAACCAGCTCTGTAATGATAATGCGCGCGTTCTTCTCTCCCTCTGTGGTTGGATGTGTTGAGCAATATGAGCGTGGGCCTTGCGCAGCTACGCTGAGCCAAACGTAACCTATCATAGGCTTCTAGGCTAATTACGCGCTTACACTGTAAATGCTTGACACGTATTGCAAATAAAATAAAAGTGTTTTCCTGGCCAACGGTAAGGGTAGGGTTGACAGGTAGCCTATGAGGGGCCTAGCCCCTGGGCCACGGATGTTGATAAAGCGCCCCTGCGGACATGGAGGAGACCGAGGAACCTGTGGTGGACGACCCTGCAGAAAACGCAATTTCTTCCAGTAATGAAGTGCACCCCTGGCCCTACATACGTGATCACTTCAGCTTCGTAGAGAAAAGGGGTGACAGTTTCATTATGCAATGCAGATTATGGTCCGATGACGGTATGAGGAAGAAAACAATGTGGGGGTGATTGACAAGTATGGGCAGATGGGCTACAATTATTCGTCCATGCATGTACTAGTATACAGCATACCTACAGTAAGTGTATGTACAAGGTAAGTGTACCTAATAAGCAGGCCATCGACTACAGTAAAATAAGTAAGTAAACTAATTAAAAATAACTTTTATTGAATGTCTGCTCTTCCATACCATCAAAACGCCGGTGTGTGTGAGTGAAGCTTGTCAGCAGGAACTGACTGGTTTCCTCAACAGAAGACAGGAAGTCAGCTTCACTCTGCCGTACCAGCGTTTCTTCCATCACACTTGTACAGCACGTGTAATCACGAGGACAGAAGCGCAGGTGTTCACCTGCCAATTAGAGCAACATATATTACACCATGTCCAATCAAAGTAAAATATGCGACACACCAGCCAGTAGGAACATAAAACCAAATGATATTTCACACCAGCTAATATGAGCAAAATACATTATACACCAGCCAGGAAGAGTAAAATATATCAGACAATGGTCAATCAGAACAAATACAGAGTATCATGAAGCAGGCAATCAGAATAAAATATATCAACCTGAACAATAAAAGCAAAATATTGTCATAGAATTGTGAATGTTAATGGAGATAAGAACAATATGATTTAATTTACATTATGTAACTTGAATTTGAACTCGATGGTAACGTTCTGGCCATCACATTTGAAGAGGAACTACACCAAAAGGGAAATTCGGTGTTCAAAAGTATGCAGGTTTTCTAAACAAAGGCAACAAGTGACTACAGTTACTTGCTTTTGGCTGTCCGTCGAAAATTCGACAATGACGAGGTCCTCCTCTTCGTTGTCTTCTTTGCCTTCCCAGGTCTTGCTGTTGTTGCTGTTGGGGTTGTCGCTGTCTCTCATGTGCCCACTCATGAGAGAGAAGCCCTATCCTGGACTGGGAGATCCTGGGACAACGACAACAGGCGAAGGGACCAGGCGTGGGAGCAGAAGGAAGGAATTGCCCAAGGTGTCGTCAGGCCCGTTTCTCCTCCCTCAACCCGGTTCGTTCTTCCTCGAAGTGGTGGACTCCCTGGAACACAATCCGCCTCCAATTCATGCGGTCCTCTGTGAGGATCTCAAGGTCGGCAGGAGGAACGTTGCAGGACTGCAGGGACTGCTTCAAGAAGTCCTTCCAACGCTTCTTGGGTCTTCCACAGGAGCAGGTCCCTTCTGTGAGTTCTCTGTAGAGGACCATCCAGGGCATTCGGTTGGGGGCCATTCGGATGACGTGTCCAGTCCATCGGAAGACACGACGGAGGATCGTGGACTCCGCGCTTTTGCAGTTAGCCTTACTGAGGATCTGCGTGTGGGGGATCCTGTCCTCCCAAGTCACTCCGAGGATGTGTTGGAGGCAACGTGTCTGGAAGGACACAGCCAGCACAAGGATTTGTTGTTGACAGTGGTGATGAGGGTGCGCAGTCCTCATCCGCACTGCTTCGCTCCCCGACGGGGATCCAGGTGGCAAGCAAGAGAGCAGGACAACCAGGGTCAACGGGGAGCTGCACCTCCAATGTTGGTTCCCAGGAGGATGGGGGTATGTGCCTGTGTTGGCCACAGGAATCGCCGGAGCATTTGGACCACCTGGCTTTCAGCCTGTATTCACCCTTCCACCAGTGATTCCATTCCTTGCGGGCATCGAGGTTGCAGGATTTCAAATTTGGAAGGGTGACTACAGTGATGGTAAACTTTCATGTAACTACCTCATAACTAGTTACACCATAACCACTACTTCAGGTTGGACGACAGAATCACTGGACAAACTCATCGAGAATAGGACACGTGTACCTTCCCAGTTAAATGTTCAGCGTTATCTTTATTTTTATTATTTTATATTATTTTAGACTAAAAATAAAAACATTAACACAATTCAATAACATGGAAATATAGCTGCAAACAGCAATTATGGGGGTCCAAACACTTTCTGGCGCCACTTCTTAGTGATGGAAGAAATCCAGAAGCCACTGAGACCATCAACACTTGCTCCCTTGATGAGGTACTAAATTTGGCGGCAAAGCATCAAGCCGTTGCTGAGATATCGCCTCACTTCCCGTTTTCAGTCGTCCTCCCAAGTTTGGTGTCAGTATGCAAAGATGTTGCTGAGAAATGGCTTCAGTTCCTGTTTGATGACTTTGCTGTTAAATTTGTTTCCACATTATGGACAAAGTATTGCACATATCAAAAATTTGAGAAACACGTTTTGTTTGGGTTGGTCTTACCAAGCTGTTAGAGGTGAATTTAGGCTAACTTCCTGCTCCGTCACTCACGTACTAACTTTGGTATGACTCCGTTACACTGTTGCTGAGACATGCCATCAGGAACCAATGACTACTATGTCTTTGTTCCAGCGCTGAAGTAAAGTGTCATATTATTGTTCATCAGTTAGCTTAGGTTCCTGTTACTCAATTCAGCTGAATTGTTTACGTCATGGGCGGCACGGTGGTGTAGTGGTTAGCGCTGTCGCCTCACAGCAAGAAGGTCCTGGGTTCGAGCCCAGCGGCCAGTGAGGGTATTTCTGTGTGGAGTTTGCATGTTCTCCCTGTGTCTGCGTGCGTTTCCTCCGGGTGCTCCCGTTTCCCCCACAGTCCAAAGGTATGCAGGTTAGGCTAATTGGTGGCTCTAAATTGACCGTAGGTGTGAATGGTTGTTTGTCTCTGTATCAGCCCTGTGATAACCTGGCGACTTGTCCAGGGTGTACCTCGCCTCTCGCCCACAGTCGGCTGGGATAGGCTCCAGCTTGCTTGCTACCCTGTAGAGCAGGAAAAGTGGCTACAGATAACGGATGTATGTTTGCGTCACTTGTTTTTACATACAGTATGCACGATATGGCCAAATGTTTGTGGACACATGACAATCACACCTGTGCTTTTAGAACATCCCAGTACAGATTTAGCTCTACTTTGCTGTTGTAATAACTGCCATTCTTCTGGGAAGGCTTTCCACTAGATTTTTGAATGCAGGCCACTCAAGCCCCTCCACTCCAACCTTGGCAGACCATGTCTTTCTGGAGCTCGCTTTGCTCCATAACTGTAATGCTGGAACAGAT
The DNA here is from genome assembly GCF_027579695.1 of Neoarius graeffei. Taxonomy (NCBI): domain Eukaryota; kingdom Metazoa; phylum Chordata; class Actinopteri; order Siluriformes; family Ariidae; genus Neoarius; species Neoarius graeffei. Next base: position 13,340,940 of record NC_083588.1, read on the forward strand.
TTGGGTTCGGCTCCTAACTTCCTGACTTACTGAAAGGAAATTGTAATGCAACAGCGTCTACATGTATTCTGTACTATTGTGCGCATCCAACTTTTGACCATTAAAAAGACAGTTGTATACACTTTACAGGACGTACCTGAAGATACCGATTTCATGATAACGTAATTTGCACAGAACACAAGTCGCACAATACCTCATCTCATATAAATGTGACACTGAAAGTACCAAAAGTACCTTTACTATATTTTTTTAGCCACCACTGTTATTTATGTCTTAACAGGATATAGTTATTTTCATTTCAATGCTGGCCAATACCCTGCATAATTTTTAACATTACTATTATTGCGTTTGTTTGTTTGTTTGTTTGTTTGTTTGTTTGTTTGTTTGTTTGTTTGTTTTTTATCCTTTATTGTCTGCAGTAGCTTTGTGCACATGACAAAGTTATTGTATTTCGACGGTATATGTGTGTTTGGGAGAAACAGCAGAAGCTTGATCAACATACAGGCTCAGTATTGATCTGCTCTCTCTCTCTCTCACACACACACACACACACACACACACACACACACACATGTAAATCCTCCAGTCTCATCCCAAATTCTCTTCACACCTTCAGTTCCCCCTTTTGTTCTTTCCTCCACTGCCATTAATGACTCTCATCATCCTTCTCTTCACCATCTGCTGCCCTGACCCACGGGACCTTACACACACACACACACACACACACACACACACACACACACACACACGCACGCACGCATCCCTAAAATCTCTGGGCAAAAATTTCTATGCAACTGTTTCTGATAAATACACTCCAGAGAGTTGGCTGTCCACACACACACACACACACACACACACACACACACACACAGTTTACACTCTTTGTCGAGTCCCCCAGTCAAGCAAATGTAAATTAATCCAAACACACCAATATTGATCTGCTCATGATTTCATGGACCTTCCAGGAAGCACATACACATGTCCAGATGTCCAACTTTGACTTGAAACGTGATAGAGTAATAGTTATTTTAACTATTGAACTCACATTATTTACTATTAAATGTTGTTGTAATGCTTCAGACATACAGTCACATGACTTATGCTTGCTTGATTTTTTTTTAATTAACACATGCAATACGCACCACTGTTTCACAAAATGGACAAGACCCTTCCACTTCAGAATAAAATATATCAAATGAAATAAGGCTGGGGGAAAAAAACAGACACACACACAAAAGTCCACAATGTCTGACTTTTAAACTTCTGAACAATATTAAAATCTGAGCTGCTGTTTAAAAAGGGCAATTTCAAAACATCAATCCATAAAAAATCAATACATGACAGTCATTTTTGGTCATTTCTGAAGCATAAAACTTAATTTCAGTGAAACTGCAAGAAAGTGTATTTATTTTGGGTTCTCAGTATTACCGCTCTTCCAATAACAGGAAACTGAGCTATCATGTAGGTAGGGTCCAATCCACTTACATTTTTTTTTTATCTTTCGTGACTATTCTCGAAAAGCTTCTCTTTCCTTCCTTGTTTCTTGCACTAATAAGGACACTTATCCAATTTCATTGTGCTTTGTGCAATGACAATAAAGGCATTCATTCATCACCCAGGTTTAATATCTGATTGGCTTTGTCAAGTTTGTAAAATGGAAATTATAGCTTCGTTCATGAAATTTAGAAGAAAAAGATGCTGTTTGGTAGAAAAGTGGTCTTGGGCATTGTTTGAATAGGCGAGACACCAGAGGAGACTGATTACAAAATAGGCTAAGTGTATGAGTATGAGTCTCTTTTGTGTGTCTACTTTTATTGATATAAATGTATGTTGAAAGAGTGGTGGAATCTCTCTCTCTCTCTCTCTCTCTCTATATATATATATATATATATATATATATATATATATATATATAGAGAGAGAGAGAGAGAGAGAGAGAGAGAGAGAGTCTGTATCATCATAAAACACGACATTAAACATCTGTATGTTCACCGTTCATTGAGGAGCTTTAAACTGAAAACTTTAAACATGATAATTTCATCCAAAGTTCTGTCCAAATTGATTGTGCAATTCTCAAGTATAGGAGAATGTTTATTCTGGGTTTTTTATCTTAATATTATAACACCTATTTAATATTAAATGAGTAAATTAAGGAACTCAAAGGGCATCATGAGTAACTGATCTGACACAAGTATTAAACAAAAACCTGACAAATCTATACATATAGTACATTTTTACTTCATCTGATGTCCAGGATTTCCATATTATAAGGCAATTCCTCTTCAACATTTGCACAATGATGGGGTTTTTGTGTGCTGAATGGGGGGACACCACACACACACACACAGGGCCGTAACTACCATTGAGGACACCGAGGTCATGTCCTCGGCATTTTTTTCCCACGGTATTTTTTTTTTCGCTCAGAGATGTGTAATTAATATATGATGAAAATCGTTCTGACTTTGATCGGTGGAAAATTCTAAATTCAGCTTGCATCCCCCTGTTCTCATTTGTTTGTCTAAAAATAAAGTCCACATAATCATTTTTAAACGAAGATGAAATATCCGACATTGGAAAAATTTCATATTAGGCAGCCTCGCGATAGTCAGCTAAGCACCACGGGATGTCAAGAGCTGAGAAGTGTTCTCATTAAGGTCCGACTCCGCAGCCAGTCAGTTTGTCAATTAGTCGTGGAATCTGAAAATTGACATAAGATGAAGAAGTCTACTACACTAAAACAAACCAAACTCACTTCTGGAAAGTCAACAAGTGAGAGAAAAAGAAAGAGGGAAGAAGGTGAGTTAATTTTGCCAGTCCGGAATGCTTATGATCATTAACAGTGCAATTTTAATTAGCATTTCAAGCAACAACAGTCGAAGCCACTTAGCTAGATAGGATTTTCGTTTTCCAGGCGGCACAAACTCTTTTATTCTCTCTCATCTCGATGTGATTTGGTGCGTTTCAGATCAGAAAAGGCTGGACAGTCGTGACCTGTTGTTTATGAAGTTATTGGATACTGACGAGACTTGAGCAATTTTGCTAACTTACCAGACTATAGGCTAACGTGAACACAAGACACTATTGTTTTGATCATTGGTTGTATTTTCGAACGGAAATGAAAACGGGTAGCAAACTTATGTTCACATTTTATTTACAACATGATGCACCGCCTCTGACTGCTTTCTGTCAATCATGAAGAGCCCAGCCGCGTTCACAGCTCCTCCTCCAATCACCAGCTGGAGATGAGCCTCCTCTCGGGAAGTCTTGTCCCGCCCCTCTTATTGACTCCCATCTCCAGTGAGGCTCAGTCTCCGAATGTGGCGTTTTAGTCGGTTTTGTCCAATAACCGTCTAGTATTTTGCTATTGAAAAGGGCAGATATTTTTTAAAAAGCAATTGAAGTCCATTCAGGCTCGGCTACATTGCGTTGTCACTCTCACTCACTCATTCACACTCACTCACACTAACTCACTCACACTAACTCACTCACACTAACTCACACTGTCTCACTCACTCATTCTCACTCACTCGCACCCACTCATTCTCACTCACCCACTCATTCTCACTCACTCGCACTAACTCACTCACTCGCACCCACTCATTCTCACTCACCCACTCATTCTCACTCACTCGCACTAACTCACTCACTCGCACCCACTCATTCTCACTCACTCGTTCTCACTCACACTAACTCACTCACACTCTCTCACTCACTCTCTCACTCACACTAACTCACTCACACTCCATCACTCACTCAAACACTCACTCACAAAATACTTTTGTGATCGTGCAGTTTTGAAATTGTTAAAATAAACATGTTCACCTACATGTTCATCTTGTTGGGCTTGTGATTTTGACTCGTTTCCAAAATGTATAAAAAGTCACCATATTAGGACATTTTTTTTTGGCAAATAAGATGTATCGCAATGTTTGACCTCGGTATTTGAAAAATCCTGGTTACGGCCCAGCACACATACATAAAGCAGACTTTAGGTCCAGATGCATGTAAAAGTATGTGGAGAGAGAGAGAGAGAGAGAGTGTGTGTGTGTATGTGTCTGTATGTGTGTGTGTCTTACCGGACATGGCGTTGAGGGGAGCGCTCGCGCTGTAGCCCTGCTCTCCGTACGCGCGCCGTGATTCGGAGCAACTCCGCGCGCTAACGGAGCCGAACAGCGCGCACACAAGTACAACACGCACGAGCTCCAGGTGCCCCAGGACCACCACTGTCTTCCTCATCCCCATCCTCATTCCCATCCTCATCCTCATTCCCATCCACCATCCACACTCACACAGCGGGCTACTGAAAACTTTTCTCTTTGCTCATCAGTCTGGACGGTAAACACGGTGTAAATCGCCCTCACTTCCACAAAACACTTCCACACCTCTCACCGCACCGCACGCGCACTGCACCGGACAATAACGGGCCCTTCATCAGTTGGTGTTTTCGGGGCTTGTTGATGGCGAGCTCCTGCTGCTGCCGCTCTTTGTCTGAGCGCGTCAGAGATCAATTCTCCAGCATCCCTCCCTCTCTATACAGAACAATGGGACAAAGAGAGAGAGAGAGAGATGGTGGGACGGGGAGGAGAAACAGATGGAGTCAGATGTTTAATTAAAAGAAAATCTGAATTGCATTGCATCTGGACCTAAAGCCTGCTTTATGTGTGTGTGTGTGTGTGTGTGTGTGGTGTCCCCCCATTCAGCACACAAAAACCCCATCATTGTGCAAATGTTGAAGAGGAATTGCCTTATAATATGGAAATCCTGGACATCAGATGAAGTAAAAATGTACTATATGTATAGATTTGTCAGGTTTTTGTTTAATACTTGTGTCAGATCAGTTATTCATGATGCCCTTTGAGTTCCTTAATTTATTCATTTGATATTAAATAGGTGTTATTAATATAAAAAACCCAGAATAAACATTCTCTTATATTTGAGAATCGCACAATCAATTTGGACAGAACTTTGGATTAAATTATCATGTTCAAAGTTTTCAGTTTAAAGCTCCTCAGTGAACGGTGAACATACAGATGTTTAATGTCGTGTTTTATGATGATACAGACTCTCTCTCTCTCTCTCTCTCTCTCTCACACACACACACACACACACACACACACACACAGAGTTAATACTGTTATTAATATTTCATATCAGTGTTCGAAATACCCGTCTGCAGTCTGCATTTTGCAGAATGATTTTCAAGATTGCAGAAGAAAAATTAAACAACCTGCAATTTTGCAGAATGAAAAAATCAGGCTCAGCAAAACCGGCAGCCAGCGTGACTCCAACAACAACAGCGACAGGTCGCGCGTCCGCGCGGGGGACAAAAATGAAGACGGTCGCTGTTATAGTTGCATACATATATATATTGGTAAATTGTATAGGTTTGTATATATTGTATTGTTGAATCATGCAAAATTATACTGATATTATATCCCTTTTGAAGACAGCAACAGTACTTTAACTTTATTCATAGATACTTTTGAATATTTTGTTTTCTCATACCAAGCTACACTAATACATGTTTTGTGTACATGTTCTATTGTTTTTACTAGTGCTGTCTTGCCTGTGGTGCAGACTAGCACAAAGTAAAACAGTTGCCCTGTAAGACAAAGCTCATAGGTTCAGTTCTGTAGCTCTCAGTAGTTCTGTAGCTCTCAGTTCTGCCATGATTAGTTTGTACCCAGTTCTTTGTTGTTAGTTTAGAGCAGTGAAGCCCCTGCAGTAGTTCTCAGTTCAGTTCATGACCTTGCACTTTAGAAGCCAGGCAAACACCGTGAACCCAAACGTCTTTCCATTTGCCAGTTGGGTTTTATTCCATAATGGCATCAGTTCTTTGCATCATCGTAAGATGTAACAGAGTGTAGAATTGAAACCTTGATTTCAATTTAAAACTACAGGTTGCAGATGAGGTGGCACGGTGGTGTAGTGGTTAGCGCTGTCGTCTCACAGCAAGAAGGTCCTGGGTTCGAGCCCCGGGGCCGGCGAGGGCCTTTCTGTGTGGAGTTTGCATGTTCTGTCCGTGTGAGTTTCCTCCGGGTGCTCCGGTTTCCCCCAAAGACATGCAGGTTAGGTTAACTGGTGACTCTAAATTGACCGTAGGTGTGAGTGTGAATGGTTGTCTGTGTCTATGTGTCAGCCCTGTGATGACCTGGCGACTTGTCCAGGGTGTACCCTGCCTTTCGCCTGTAGTCAGCTGGGATAGGCTCCAGCTTGCCTGCGACCCTGTAGAAGGATAAAGCGGCTAGAGATAATGAGATGAGATGAGGTTGCAGATGCAAACACTGTGAATGAAGTACATTTTGGGTAACAATCTATTGTTCAAGGTAGAAACTTAATCTTGACAAAATGTAACATGACGTGTAACATGAAAATGAATGTTTTGTTTCTTGAAGAACAGTTGTGTTCTATTTTTTATTGTGGTGATACCTTTATTAGTATGTTGTGTGGAAGGATAATGTGTGGGTGTGATAACTAGTACATTTATGAATTAGTTGGTATACTTCAAATTGTAGTAGCCCATAGTGTCAGGGCGAGGGGGATGAAAGACCTGTGGAGGTATCATGGAATGATAACTTTGCTGCAGAGAAGGATCTGTGAAGACTGAAATTAAAAATAGAGTGAGAGAATAAAGAATTACAGTAATGCTATGAGTTGTAAAGCTAGATATGATGTAAATATAGGCATTATTAGGTTGAGAAGGGTGTAGTATGGAGGCTTGTGTATTTGCAGAAAATATTTTCAAATTGCAGAACAAAATTTTGACATTCTGCAATATTGCAGAACACTGGAAAAAAGTATTTCGACCACTGCATATATTCATTCATGTCTTCATCCACTCTTGTTTCTCTGTCATGTGCACAGCCTGAGATTCCCAGTGCACTCTGTTCAAGTATATTTTGCATATGAAAATGTTTAAAATATTTATAATCGTCTATACCTTGCATTCCAGGCTCCAGGTTCTTTTAGATCAGTGCTTGTAAAAGGACCAAACAATTTCAAAATCGTGATTTATCCAAACAATAAACCACACCCATTCACTCCATGTTTTGTTTCAATTCAATTCAATTCAATTCAATTCAATTCTATTCTATTTTATTTTTACAGCCCAAATCATAAAATGTTAGGATGGTAAGTTGAAATTGAAATGAAACCTGAAAACAATGATTTGTTCATAATCTTTAATCTGTATTGCACTCAAAACAATACAACAGATCGTTATTTGATGTTTTACTTCATGAATTGTATTCTTCTTTCAAAATAAACACATTTCAGTTTTGATTCTTGTAGCACATTTCACAGAAACCCTGGGACGGTAAAGCATCTACCATTTTATAATGTTGCCATTCCTTCTCACAACACTTAAAACATGTTTAGGGACTGAAGACACCAAGTGATGAAGCGTGTTATTTTGTCCTATTCTTCCTGCAAACAGGTCTTAAAGTGTGCAACGGTACAGGGTCGTGACTGTCACATTTATTTTTCATTTCAAAATTCACCACACATTGTCTACTGGGGACAAAAGGAACAGGCACCCTCTTCTTCCACAGCCATGCCTTTGTAACCTGTACAGAATGTAGTTTTGAATCGTCTGGTTGAAATATCCCTGGAAAATATATCATCTTGAAGGCATCATATGTTGCTTAAAAATCTCAACTTTTCTGCATTAATTCTGCCATCACAGAAGTGTAAGTTACTTTTACCAAGGGCACTGACACAACCCCATACCATGATAGACCCTGGCTTTTGGACTTGTTGCTGGTAACATTCTGGACAGTCCTTTTTGTCTTTGGTCCAGAGCACACGGTCTTCATTTTTCCAAAAAAGGCCTGGAATGAAGACTGATTCATCTGATCATGTTTCCACTGCTCCATGCTCCATCCCAGATGCCTCTGAGCCCAAGTCAACGGCGCTTTTGGACACAGTTAACATAACACTCCCTTGCTGCACAGTAAAGTTTTAACTGGTATTTGTGGGTGTAACTCCGTATTGTAGTGCTTGATAAAGGTTTGCCAAAGTAATCCTGAGCCCATGTGGTTTGACCAGCTGTAGATGAATGATGGTTCTTGATGTGGTATCAGCTGAGGGATTGGAGCTCACAGGTGTTCAGTTTAGGCTTGGGCTCTTGCCCTTTACGCACTGAATTTCCTCCAGATTCATTTAATCGTTTAACAACATTATGCACCCTAGAGGGTGAAATATCCAAATATTTTCCTATCTTTATTTGAAGAACATTGTTTCTAAACATTTCAATAATTTTCTCATGCATCTGTTGACAAACTGGAGAGTCTTGGCCCATCTTTGCCCCCAAAGACCGCTTTTGTACTAAATCATGATTACAATCACCTGCTGACATCAACTGTTTCAAATCAAATCATTATTTAATTGTTTTTATCTCATTACAAGCCCTAATTGTCCCTGTCCCAACTTTTATTGGAATGTGTCGCAGGCCTAAAACGTAAGAATAGAAGCATCTTCACAAATTAAATGAAGTTGACCAGACAAAACGTGAAACGCTGTCTGCAATGAAATACAAGCCAAAGTAAAGTTAGAAATCACTGTTTTCTTTTTTTATTTGCATTTTCCACATGCCCCAACTTTTTCTGATTTGAGGTTGGACAACCCCAATTCCAAAAAAGTTGGGACAGTGTGTAAAACATAAATAAAAACAGAATGTGAAGATTTGCAAATCATGGAAACACTACATTTCATCAAAAATAGTACAAAGACAACATATCAAATGTTGAAACTGAGAAATTTTATTGTTTTTGAAAAATATTTGCTCATTTTGAATTTGATGTCAGCAATATGTATCAAAAAAGTTGGGACGGGGCAACAAGACTGGAAAAGTTGTCATGCTAAAAAACACACCCCACACCTAATTTGGTTAATTGGCAACAGGTTATTTACATGATTGGGTATTAAAAGAGCATCCCAGAGAGGCGGAGTATCTCAGAAGTAAAGATGTGAAAGATTGCAGGGGCAAACAGTGCAGCAGTTTAAGAATAACATTCCTCAATGTAAAATTGCAAAGAATTTGGGGATCACAATCTATGGTACAAAATATCATTTAAAGATTCAGAGAATCTGGAGAAATCTCTGTATGCAAGAGATAAGGCTGAAAACTGACATTGGATGTTTGTGATCTTCAGGCCTTCAGGCAACACTGCATGAAAAACAGACACGTGTCTGTAGTGGAAATCACTGTATGGGCTCAGGAAGACTTCAGAAAACAGTTAAAACAGTTAACTGCATCCACAAATGCAAGTTAAAACCAAATATAAACAATATCCAGAAACACCACCACCTTCTCTGGGCCCGAGCTCTTTTCAGATGGACTGAGGCGAAGTGGGGGGCGCGGTGGTGTAGTGGTTAGCGCTGTCACCTCACAGCAAGAAGGTCCAGGTTCGAGCCCCGTGGCCGGCGAGGGCCTTTCTGTGTGGAGTTTGCATGTTCTCCCCGTGTCCGCGTGGGTTTCCTCCGGGTGCTCCAGTTTCCCCCACAGTCCAAAGACATGCAGGTTAGGTTAACTGGTAACTCTAAATTGACCGTAGGTGTGAATGGTTGTCTATGTGTCAGCCCTGTGATGACCTGGCGACTTGTCCAGGGTGTACCCCGCCTTTCGCCCGTAGTCAGCTGGGATAGGCTCCAGCTTGCCTGCGACCCTGTAGAAGGATAAAGCGGCTAGAGATAATGAGATGAGATGAGATATCTATATATATATATACACTGGGTGTGATGATGCTGGGGATCATCCCCCCCTCTGGTTTTTATCTCTGCTGAAAAAAAATCCTCGGGGACAACCTCGTCAATAAAACAAACCAAAAAAAAAGTTGACATGACAGGCATGTTGTGACACAGTTTTCTATGGTCTACATTGCACTCACTTTCAAAATGACCCGAAGTGGCAGCTTTGATGTTCACGAATGTCCCCAGCAAATAGATACATTGTAGATAATAACAATATCTTTGCGTTCTATGCAGGGATGCAAACAGTGCACCTTTTGGCGGATGCCGCCTTTTTCACGGCCGATTTTTTTTTTTTTAGGGGGGACGTTGGAGTGTCTGATTATAATTTCAAAGTAAATTCTGTATTAAAATTACTAAATAAGCAAATCCGTTACAGTCCATGAAACAGGAAGTATAAGGATGAGAAAAAAACAGTTTAAATCGGAAAGCTGCGCACAATGTGAACTGCGCCATCAGAGCAAACTGTTCATTTAGTATTCATGTATTTTAGTGATTTTCGAGTCACTGTCCATTTAATCCGGAGGGAGAGAAACATCACAGCAACGCAACAAGTAATGCGAACTTTGTTGTGTTAGTGTTCGTGTATTTAGTCAGAGAGATAGGAAGATGAATTTACTATCTCTGGTTTAGTGTTCGTTTTCATTTAGTGTTATTCATTTGATATCATCGGATGTTACTGAGCTGTTAGCCTATTGTTACCTTAATTTTGTGACGTTTCATGAAAAAAAACCATCCCCCCTTCTGTTTTTTTGACAAATCGCACCCTGTATATATATATATATATATATATATATATATATATATATATACACATACACACACAAACTATATCTATGCATATACATACATATACATGATATATAAAGAAAGCACAACTTTATTCATTACACACTTGTGAAATTTCCTCTCTGCATTTAACCCATCTGAAGCAGTGAACGCCCACACACATGAGCAATGAGCACACACACATATCCAGAGCAGTGGGCAGCCATGCTAACAGCACCCAAGGAGCAGTTGGGAGTTAGGTGCCTTGCTCAAGGGCACCTCAGCCCAAGGCCGTCCCATATTAACCTAAGCGCATGTCTTTGGGGGAAACCGGAGCACCAGGAGGAAACCCACGCAGACAACATGCAAACTCCACACAGAAAGGCCCTCGCCGGCCGCTGGGTTCGAACCCAGAACCTTCTTGCTGTGAGGCAACCGTCCTAACCACACCAACGTGTCACCCATATATATATATATATATATATATATATATATATATATATATATATATACACACACAAAGTATGCATGTATGTATATATTAGTATGTCTGTATATGTGTGTGTGTATGTGTGTCTATAATATGTATATAGATATAGTTTGTATGTATGTATGTATATGGATGTATGTGTGTAATTATCGAATAAAATCGTCGATATATGGATATATGGAACATTAAAGACAAAACCATCAGTATTGTTTGTGATTTAGCTAGCATTTTCTGGAAACTTCTTTTTTTTTTTTGGCGCCAGATGGCAGCTGACCAATAATGCACGCGCACAGGGCCTGGTCACGTTGCTGGGGGGAACTTTACAAAACAACCAATCACAGCTTATCTAGTCCTGTTCCGGCCAATCAAATTTACTGACTTTTTAACCAATCAGAACGCATAATTTCTGAGGTGATTTTTTTTTTTTTTTCCCCGAGCGCGATGCTGACAGACTGAGAGCGGGAATTGATTTAGTCAATGGTACAAAATAATCAATACAAGTGTGTGTAGTTGGTGTTTAGTTTCTGCGATAAACTCTTTGGCTTGGTGGTGAGGGCCATTGAGGCGATGGATGCGAGCATACTGAAGGGAGAGACGGCGACTGGAAAAAAAAAAACAAAAGGTGTATCTGTCTGTCTACTCATCTGTTTATCACGGTTATGATTTTAACTTTTTGTGCTTTTGTTGTGTAATACATAGAAGGGCATTCTGTCGATTGCATGCCTCTGCCAGTTAAGTCACATATTCAGATTTGCATCAAAATTTAATCCATTATTCCTCGGCCCATCTTCCCTCAAAATTGCATCAAAATCTGTTCACTAGTTTAGGAACAAACAGAAGCGAAAACATCACCTTCAACAAAGTTGGCGGAGGTAAAAAATATTTTACAATTCTCTGAAATAGAGACGGCCTTTCGAGTTCATAAAATCGGTGAAATTTAGTTCCCTCTGAAATTTGGTCATTGTGATATATGTTTATTTCTGTAATATCTCACAAAATATCAGATCATTCTGTAACTGGGAAGTTATTTAATTTGGGGGATTCCCGAGCAAATAATGCGCCTGAAATCGCGCAGTAAAGTAGACCGAGGAAGTCCGTGTGCGCATGCGCAAGTTTACCTTCTTCTTTTGGGTTTCACGGCAGCTGGCATCCAGTGTTGCATTACTGCCATCTACAGGTTTACCTTTGGCGGTGCACTGACAGTTCCATCATTCTGTCGCTAAACGAACAGCTGATCACACCGAGGTGCTCACTCAGTGCGTTTACATGCACATAGAGAAAATCGAATTTCTGCCGTTGCTCGACTGAAATCAAAGTTCAAAATGCCATGTAAAGTAGACCGAGGAAGTCCGTGTGCGCATGCGCAAGTTTACCTTCTTCTACCTTAATTCGGCTGAAATTGAACCAAACTTGATTTCTTGGAATCGAGCTACACGACCTAGATTATGCGATTTCTGCCGAGCTACTTAGTGCATGTATACCCTATTGAGCTACATATTCGAGCTACTTACTTCAGCACTGCCCCTTCCGGAAGTGACGAGTGACGAGACCACAAGCGGGAAACACAACAGCCTCGGTCGGCATGACAACGGCATGAATCTTTTTCTTTTTGTGGCATTGTTTGCACTGTTAAAATTTAGCTCACTTACTGTATCACCAAATACATCTGTACAGCTGTTGCATAGCTTTGAATTGTGTACATAAACAAGTCACTGTATTTGTGTGTGTGTGTGTGTGTGTGTGTATAGATGTCCAACATCTGAAGAATGTCAATAAAAACAAAACAATTTAACTTTTTGTGTGTTTATTAAGACAAGTTAAATTGTAAGCAAAAAAAAATATTTTTTTGTAAGCAAAAAATGGACTTTAGAAAAATATACAATTGTGCAAAATAAGTTGTCTTACAAAACAGTGGTCTGCGCAGGACAGTTTGTAGCCATACAGTCTGTTAGAGCAAGCCTAACAGCTTGAGCACGGAACTGCCAATGTTGCCAGATTGGGGGGTTTTAAGTGCTTTTTGGCGGATTTGAACATGTTTTGGGCTGGAATACGTCAGCAGTATCTGGCAACAGTATAGCTCTTCTTCATGATGACAACCGGAAGTGTGCCAACACGATGGGGCGTGTAGCGCCACGTGTGGCTCGGGTGCACAATGCACCTTGCACTATAGCCCGATTTCACTTGTGCATGTAGGATTGGATTTCTCTGGCACCCCTGCTGGGACCCTTTGCTCGATTACCGACAGTAGCTCGATTTGGATGTGCATGTAAACGTACTGACTGACCGCAGATATTTATTAGTTTGGTCCTGCGTTTCCTTTCCTTCGCATATAACATCTTTTCTTCTTGTTTTCTGTTACCGTGGTTGGTCTTTCACGTTTCATTGGCACACTCACGTCCTCCATTTTTCTCTCCTGTTTCAAATTTATATCCCACAATGTCCTGCGCGAACGGGGAAAGCCTACCACGTCATGTCACAACAGAATTCAACAATAATGTGTATCTATTTGATGCCATATTTTGTAATCTATGACATAAGTGGCAAAAAAAAAAATTTATAAAAATTAGACGAAAATATAGCTTTGAAGAATATACTTGCCTAAATATTCCTCTGATTGTTATAACAATAGTATCCATAGTTCATCTCATTTCTTTTTTTGTTTCGAGTTAATGTCAATACTAGTCTAATATAAGCCACATTCATTTTTGAAAAATCATGAATATGAGCAGAAAATCAATGATTCAGTAATATTAGATATATACATATGTACAGCAAATATTGGAGATTTGATTTAAACCTCTTTTTGAAAGATTTCACTGCAGAGGAATTTAATGCTCTTTTCTGGGGTGCATTCTGTAATCTTTCCTCCAGTTTTCTCTGCTTTTGTTTCTCTGATCTTTCCTTCTGCTTTTTCTGATGTTCCTGCAGTGCTCTTTTGGATAGTTTCTTGGCTACTCTGTTCGCATGAGCTTTTGTTTCAAGTTCTGTATTCACCACATTCATTAATCTCTTCTTGGATTCAACTTCCTCTCTGGCTAAGCGCAACTACGCTTTCCACGACATATTGAGGTTTTTCACCTGACGTCACAGGGTCACGTGACGCCCCGGTGTCCGCCGTTTTGAAGGTCAAGCTAGCTAATGTCAACAACATCATAGCTGGTATGTTACTGTAGCAATGTTTACGTTCAGTCATTTGGATGACTGTTAAAACCTTTCAGTCTCAAGTTTTTCCTTTACTGTATTTACTAGTTTACTGTAATTATGATCCGGCAGTTATTTACACCGGATCCAGTGTAAATAGCTGCCGGAGCGCGCTCCGGCTTGCTCCCCCTCAAATTAAGCAGCGCGCTCCGGCTTGCTCCCGGAGTGCTCCGGCCGAGGTTCCGGAGCGCGCTCCGGCTTGCTCCCCCTCAAATTAAGCAGCGCGCTCCGTGCTCCGGGAGCAAGCCGGAGCGCGCTGCTTAATTTGAGGGGGAGCAAGCCGGAGCGCGCTCCGGCAGCTATTTACACTGGATCCGGTGTAAATAGCTGCCAGATCATAATTACAGTAAACTAGTAAAGACAGTAAAGGAAAAACTTGAGACTGAAAGGTTTTAACAGTCATCCAAATGACTGAACGTAAACATTGCTACAGTAACATACCAGCTATGATGATGTTGACATTAGCTAGTGCTAACAGTTAGCTGCTAGTACACTGCTACAACACAGACACCGACCCTAATAATACAGTTCTTGGTCATTGCCTGGTAACAGCAAATTTATAACGGGCCATGTCTCAACAGACTAAGAAGTTATTTCAATGACATTTAATAACATTTTGTTTATCCTGAGGACCGAAAGTAAATGAAAATGTGAACAAACCTTAGCTGTAATAAGATGGCGACCACCGGCTCCAAGGATGACCCACTGATGTAGGCATGTTACCCAGCCTGACACAAAATATTTGTAGGTATCCAAACTCTTATACGCTTTCAGATCAATACCTGTGTATGGCGATGGGTTTTTAACGACAGGTATACAGATCATGTGGGCCGAAGTCAGGTAAAGACGAGGGCTTCGTGTACTTCCGTACGTCAGTGAACAATCCTGGTGGAAGCAGGTAAACGTCGTTCTCTAAGCCTGCTAACCTCAATTTTTGCAAATACCTCTCCCTCTGCTCGCCCTGTAAATGCCCTACGTCGCTGGATAGTGAAGGTGTTTTCTGCATCTCGCTCCTTTTTCTTTTATGTTTTTCGTTTGTCGCCTTCCTCACATTCAAACTGATTCGAGCCGTGACGTCCAAAATGGCAGCCTCACATGACTTGGTCACGTGGGTGAAAAACCTCAATTGAATTAAGTTCAACGCATTAGAAACAAAAGCACGAACGGAGTTAAAACACGTTTTCTAGCAAATGGGCGCAGCCATATTATTTTCTCGTTCTATCACGTACAGTCTCGCGGGATTTACATCAATTTAACTTCCGAGTGTTCCCGAATGTCAACGAGAACAAACGAAGCCGACGAAAACATCGCTAAACAAGCAAACCAAATCAGAATGTATTCTGCTGGTCATTTTACTTAAACAAACATATTTTTAATGGATATACAAGAGATTAAAAAAACACTTTGGCTAGAAAAATAGCGGAATTCCGCTAAATAGTGGAAGTCTGGGATCCATGTTAAGCTTAAGCTGAGTGGTGGCTGCGTTAGCCGCCGCGGCGATGTATAAAAAAAGAAGGGGGTCTGGGGTCCTCCCCCGGAAAATTTTGAAAATGTAGATGTTAAATGGTGAATTCTGAGTGATCCTGAATGCAAAATTTTATTTTTATGAAGTAAAAACTTATGAATTTCAATTCTTGAAAAACCACTGAGAGTAGCCGGCAATGGAGCATTTGTAGGCGGCAAAATCGCCGGTTGCCGGCAGTTATTGAGAGGACTGCCAAGTATAATATTTTTGTCTCATTTGTTTAACTGGGTTCTCTTTATCTACTTTTAGGACTTGTGTGAAAATTTGATGATGCTTTAGGTCATATTTATGCAGAAATATAGAAAATTCTAAAGGGTTCACAAACTTTCAAGCAGCACTGTACATGGCTATCCAAAAGTAGATAGCATTTTCATGGTGGTCACTAAAGCGGTCCTTTTTTGTTTGTTTTTTCCCCCTCTCCAAATCTATGTATGTACATATTCATATTAAATTTCCATTGCACTTGTTCAATTTCCAGATTTAAAAAAAAAATGCAATCAACACGCTTTAAAGATCAAAAGTTATGTTGTGTTATGCAAGAATTGGAATCGATAGATGTCAAACGATTCTCAAGCCGACTGATTCCATGTCCCACTTCCTGTTTTCCTCTCTTTTTATTGTACAGGAATGACTAATAGACCTGATCTAATAGACAATGCTCTGATGAGACCTGGCAGGTTTGAAGTGAAAATGGAGATCGGTAAAATCTTAAAAACATCCTTGTATTATCAGGTAGAACAATTAAAAAAATAAAAAAATCAACACCTTTTTATTTTGGTGATGAATCATAACAGCTGTCTTTCCGCTGTGGGACCGAGGAAGTTGGTAGCTGATCATACCACAATGTTAACTTGGGTGGTCTTGAGATTTAAATTGAAAATAAGACCAAAATGTCAGCAGGACTTTACACTTATTTCATTAGCCAAAAACATCCTCGGGTGCAACTTGCCCAGGCTGAGATCGAATGAAACTGTTGACCAAGTGGGTGGACGTTTTGGAGGTGTGATAATTTGAGGCCCAAACGTCATTTGGACCTCTACAGAATTGTTTTCATCCCCTGGCTAAGAGAAGAAACCCTGCCTCAGAGGCTGACCAGTCAGTGTTTGACTCATTGATGGTGTAAATGCAAATTCGAATGCGCGTCATTTCAGTTCCATCACTGCAAAGAAGAAGCAAATGGAGTGACTGCTGCTGTTTGTTAAACATGGCAGAAGCATCTCAAACTTGTTAAATACTGAAAACTGTCAAACAGGCATTGCGTTTTAATTAATGTTGTTCATGAAAATACAGTTGTAAATATACACTTTGCAACTGAATTTGTAATATGTTTATTGAGCATCAACAATACAGATCTACAGATTGAAAACGGGGGGGAAATCCCTACATGAAACACAGAATGCTCATATTTTCAGTTTTGCATTTTTCAGAATCCCCCCCCCCCCCCCCAAAAAAAAAAAAAAAAAAAACACCACACAAACAGGGGAAATTAAAAAAATGTTGCAATGCTCAAGGACTCCGATATCTGGCTCCTCAGGTGGAATATTTAGAGTCTGTAATGGACAGCAAGGGGTTCCAGGTTTTATCAGAGTTCTTCAGAGAGCCTTTGAGAGAGAACCTTAGCCTCTCCAACTTGAAGCTGAACAGGACTTCTGTGACCCATCGGCTATAGGATGGGGGTAAGGCGTGTTTCCAGTTAAGCAAAATTAAACGCCTGGCCAGTAGAGTACAGAAAGCCATACTGTGTTGTGTTTCAGCTGATAAAGTATTGGTGTGTGGAATACCAAAAAGGACAGGGAAGGGATGGGGGTCGGCCGCAACATTGTAGGCCATGTGAAGGGTATCGAATATTTTAGACCAAACGTCTATCAGTTTTGGACATGACCAAAACATGTGCATGAGATCGGCAGGGGACTGGTTGCACCTATTACAAGTGTCTGCAACATTGGGATAGATTTTTGAAAATCTCTGATTAGTGTAGTAGATCCTGTGTATGAGTTTGCATTGGAATAGCCCAGGCCGGGCACAAATACAGGAATTGTGCACTAACTCAAGAATGCTGTCCCCATTGGTCTGGTTCAAGATTTAGCCCTAGATCTTGTTCCCATAGTTTTTTGTTTGTTGTGGGAAGACTGAAGTAATGGAGTCCAAGGCACTAAAAATATGTGAAATATTCCCTCACTGATTGGGGTTTGTCATAAGAAGAGTATCAAACAAAGTCTGTGTGAGGAGATTTAGGAAGTCAGGATGATTTTTTTTTTTTTTCTGGATAAATTGTCTCATTTGAAAAAAAAATGGAAAAGGTGTGGCGGGGGAGCTTAAATTTGGTCGACAGGACACAAAAGTACCATTGTCATAAAGATCATTAATAGAAGTTATGCCACTCTCAGACCAAAATTGAAAGGCAGAGTCCATCATTCATCTCATCTCTAGCCGCTTTATCCTGTTCTACAGGGTCGCAGGCAAGCTGGAGCCTATCCCAGCTGACTACGGGCGAAAGGCGGGGTACACCCTGGACAAGTCGCCAGGTCATCACAGGGCTGACACATAGACACAGACAACCATTCACACTCACACCTACGGTCAATTTAGAGTCACCAGTTAACCTAACCTGCATGTCTTTAGACTGTGGGGGAAACCGGAGCACCCAGAGGAAACCCACGCGGACACGGGGAGAACATGCAAACTCCACATAGAAAGGCCCTCGCCGGCCACGGGGCTCGAACCCGGACCTTCTTGCTGTGAGGTGACAGCGCTAACCACTACACCACCATGCCGCCAGAGTCCATAATTGATGGTTTAAAATTGTGGTTGTGCAACACTGGAGCATAAACAGAGCAGTCTCGCAGGCCAAAATGCTTCCTGAATTGCAACCAGATTTTGAGCGACTGGTTGACTACTGGATTAATGCTTACATTAGCGGTCGAGACAGAGAGTGAAGAGCACAGCCACGCCCTCAGTGAGGTCTGAGATGAAGAAATTTCAATTTGGACCCAGGCCGGCTGATTGGTGATGACTTTGTCAGTCCAGTATAGCAGTTTATGAAATGTTAGCTGCCCAGTAGTAGTGCAAAAAATTGTGGAGAGCAAGACCCCCTACCCGTTTCATCATCATCGTCCGGCTGCACTGCAGTCGACCACCAGTCTTCTCCACGATTGACGATCTGTCGCCAGGTCAGCAATGTCTTCCGGCCGCAAGTCGCCCTCAGAGTCTCCCAACAGAGACCTGATATAGCCCAGGAAGTTGAGCTGCTGGCGTCCTGGGCACCTTTTGCCGTGCGTTGGTACATACAGGGCATATGTCCGGCATGGTTCCCCCACAGGCATTCTGAGTACATGCCCCAGGAATCGGAGTTGACGCTGCCTTACTGTGGCGATTAGGGGTTGAGTGTTGGTCAACTTGTAAATCCAGGCGTTGCTCACATGGTCTAGGCGCTTTATGTTAAGCATAACCCTATAGCATGACATGGTGAACGCGTTTAGCTTGTTTTCCATGTCCCCCGATATAACCCAGGACTCTCAGCCATATAGAAATATTGTCACGCAGGTGGTGTTAAAAAGCTTGACTTTAGTGGATGTGGAGATTGATGGACTTCTCCAGATTTTCTCCAGCTTCCAAAAGGCAGTCCATGCAAGGGCTTTCCTCTTGGTCATGTCGTCACTGCTGGAGGCCATCATAGACCCCAGATATTTAAAGTTGGTAACATGTCTTATTGGCTGTCCGTATACCTCTAGCAGTGGTTGTTGGTTACAGTTAAATGTCTTGTACTCGGTTTTGGGTACACTGATGATGAGTCCAAGTTGTTTCCCAGCAACCGCTGTTTTAGTAAGCTGTTCCTGCGCCCTGGATATGGATGACTCAAGTAGTGCAATGTCGTCGGCAAAGTCCAAATCATTAAAAGGTTTTAGCTGGATGTCTTCTGGACTGCCGAGGGTGCGTAACTACGCCTGAGTCCGAGTTCTTAGTTGATTCTGACATCAGGTAGTCAATAAGCACTATAAACAGAAATGGGGCAAGCACATCTCCTTGTAAGACTCCGGTAGTAACATGGAATGGGTCGGAGATCTTATCATCAACTATGACTGCACTCTTGGAGCTATTGTACAGTACTTTGATGGCATTAACTATAACCTCGGGTATGCCATAATGGCGAAGGACAGAGAACATGACACTTCTGTTGATGCAATCGAATGCCTTTTTGAAGTCTATAAATGTGACGGTAAGTGGGAGTTGGTAGGACTGGAAACCCTCCATGATCCTACGAAGAATGTGTATCTGTTGAGCACAACTTCTACCAGGGCGAAAACCGGCCTGGTTCTTCCGTAGTATTGGGTCAACATGTTCTCTAATTCGCATTAAGAGTATCTTGTACACCTTAGCTGCTACGGACATTAGGCTGATCCCTCTGTAGTTGGTCATCAGGCTCAAGTCCCCTTTCTTTGGTAAGGGTATAACGACATTCGTGATCCACTGTTCAGGGGGAGTTAGCATGGTGAAGACCTCTGTACAGAATTTGTGGATGGAATCGGCCATTACATATCCACCTCCCTGGAGGGCCTCCGCAGTTATTGCACAGTCCAAGCCTGGTGCTTTATTGTTCTTCAGATCCTGGATGGCCTTTACCGTCTCCTCCAGTGTAGGTGGATCGGTACTGATGGGTAGGTCTCGATCAGCAGGTGGGAGGAGAGATTCCCTACCCGTTTAGGGAGCTGCAATATCTTTTTTTTTTGCATGCGCACAGGTTTACTGGCCCAAAGAAATTTTGAAACTGATTTGTCCAACTTAGCAAAGAACTTTGAGGTGAGTACAGGAATAGGTTGAAAAAGGTAAAGGAACTTTGGCAGAACAGTCATTTTGATGAGGTTCACCCTGCCAGCTAAAGACAGGGGTCAAGTTGACCATCTGGCAAAGTCTTCCTCAACTTTACCAAGTAAGGGAACAAAATTTTTATTGAAAGTGTCATCTAGGGTCATGGTGATAAATATGCCCAAGTATTTAAAGCAGCTGAAGTTGAATATTTAGAAATGCTTTGAATCAACATTTTCTAATTAGCTTTTGAAACTGAATAAAGTCCAGAATATGCTGACCTACTTTTGACTGATTACTTACAAACCACCTCCATGACTCCATCGTATAATCCGACTCGCCAGGTCTTTTTCTCTCGTTCCTGCAGGTCTGCCAGATGAGAAGGGTCGTGTCCAGATCCTCAGCATTCACACAGCCAAAATGCGTGAGTTTAACCTGCTGGCAATGGATGTGAACCTGAAGGAGCTGGCAGCTGAAACAAAGAACTACAGCGCTGAACTGGTGGGATTAGTGAGAGCTGCACAATCAACCGCCATGAACCGACACATCAAGGTGAATAACACAGAACACGAACACTGTGACGTACACAAAGCAGAAACGAAGAAATGGAGCTCAGCTGAACTATAGGAAGGAACAAAACACAATAAGGTGATGTCAAAGGTCACCGCAAAGTTACTACCTTTTCAAAAACAGCATATTCCAAAGTGTTTTATTCTTCTTTTATGACTGCAAACATTTGCCAACAGTAAGATGTTGTTTATGAAATAGAAGAAGCAGCCTTTGTAACATACACACTCGGGCACAGTGAAATCCCTCCTCTGTGTTTAACCCATCTGAAGCAGTGAACACACACACACACACACACACACACACACACACAGAGCAGCAGGCAGCTATGCTGCAGCACTATACAGGGAGCATTTGTGGATTAGATGCCTTGCTCAAGGGCACTTCAGCGATAATACAGAAGGAGAGGAAAGCGCAATTCGTTCCCTCAGTTCCTCTCACATTTTTCCTGGGAATCGAACCAGTGACCTTTTGGGCCAGTGGCTGCTTCTCTAACCTACAGGCCATGATTGCCCCCATAACAATGAACTCTTGTCCAGTCAGTCCATGAAATGTTTATTCTGCCCTCACTATACATCAGCTCTATACAGCTAGACAGATAGTTAACAGTAATGAAGAGAAACTCTGGAAGTCTCGTTGAGGATTTAGGTTTGGTCTTTTGTTCTCCTTTCCTCAGTTTTATTTCTCAGATTTCTTCCCATTAGTTTTTTTTTTTGTAAGAAGACAAAGATTGTACCCAGCATGGTATTGAAGCAGACTTGTGTATGATTTCCGTGTTGTTGCTTGAGTCGGTCCGACCCTCAAAACGGTCCGACTAGGAACTAAACTCAAAACGCGAAGGGCAGAACAAAGTTAGTTCGTGTTTCACTTCATTATAGCAGCTATAAACAGCCATTCCCTCTCTTGATGTCAAGACTTTGCCTTGTTGGAACTTCAAGTTCCAGTTCTGACAAAGCTCTCACGCTGGAGCCTCCTTCTGAAAATGCTGAATAAACATCTCGCAAAAAAAAAAAAATTCACCATGTCAGCAATTACACATGTATTTAAAAAGCGGTTTATGTGGCTCACCTGACTTTGGCCTCATGACAGACGTGTAAGTTACCTTTACCAAGGGCACTGACATAACCCCATACCATGACACATCCTGGATTCGTTGCAATTAAAAGTCTGGATGGTACCTTTTTTGTCTTTGGTCCAGAGCAAATGCCATCATTTCTTCCGAGAAAGGCTTGGAATACTGATGTCTGACCATGTTTATTCGTAAATAATCTTTTTGAATTGCGTTTCACTGCTGCAGTCACACAACTCGAAGTTACCTTTGCCAAGGGCATTGACACAACCCCATACATACCATGACAGACCCTGGCTTTTGGACTTGTTGGTAATTGTCTGGATGGTCCTTTTCATCTTTGGTCTGGAGCACATGACGTCCATTTCTTCCAAAAAAAAAAAAAGACCAAATACTGATTTGTCTGACAATACACGTTTCCACTGTGCAATGGTCCATCCCAGATGCCTCTGAGCCCAGAGAAGTCGATGACGCTTCTGGACAGTTAACGCAAGGCTTCCTTTTTGCACAGTAAAGTTTTAACTGGCGTTTGCGGGTGTAACTCCGTGTTGTAATGCTTGACAAAGGTTTACCAAAGTAATCCCGAGCCCATGTGGTTATATCAGCTAGAGATCAACGACAGTTCTTGATGCAGTGCCGTCTTAGGGAACAGAGATCACAGGTGTTCAGCTTAGGCTTGAGCCCTTTACCCACTGAAGTTCCTAATATTCAAATCCCTTCATATCTTTCTTTCAGGAACATTGATGTTTAAAAACAATCGTTTTCTTGTGCGTTTGTTAAACTGGAGATCCTCGGCCCCTCGTTGCCCCTCAAAGATTCGGCCTTACCTGGATACTGACTTTGTACCAAATCGTGATTACGATCACTTGTTGACATCACCTGTTTCAAATCACATCATTATTTAATCGTTTTACCTCATTCCCTGCCTGAAATTGCCCGTCCTAACTTTTTTGGAATGTGTTAGAGGCCTGAAACTCAGGAATGGATGTATATGAACAAAGGAAATGAAGTTCACAAAACCTGAAATGCCCTGGGTTCATCCTGTCTGGATTGAAATACAAGTCAAAGTAAATTTAGAAATCGCTGCTTCTATTTTTTTTTTTTTTAATTTGCATTTTCCATACCGTCCCAGCGTTTTCTGCTTTGGGGTTGTACATTGAGATCTTGGAGGAACATACGGTCCGTTCAAGATGACATTTTATATTTCAACAAGACAATGCAAAACCACATTCTGCACACGTTACAAAGGCATGGCTGTGGAAGAAGAGGGTGCCTGTCCCCTCTGTCCCCGATCGAGAATGTGTAGCAAATTTTAAAACGAAAAACATGACAACGTCGCACACCTTCAGACTGGTTTGCGGGAAGAATGGGACAACAAAACACCTGAAACACCATCATTTGGTGTCTTCAGTCCATGACTATCTTTTAAGTGCTGTGAGAAGGAACGGCAACATTACAAAAAGTGCTTTAGAATCCCAGCTTTTTATGAAATGTTTATTTTTGGAAAAAATATCCAATACAATTCACAACATTTAAAAAAAAAAAAAAGTTCATTTCACCATAGTATCCCAACTTCCTCTGATTGATTCGGGGTTGTAATATATTTAGATGAGTTAATAGAAATCTCGAATTTGCCTTGCATCATAACTTTTTGGCAATTTTGGGGATATGTAGCTGCTTATATTTGGGCCAAAACACTACATTGCCATAACTGGTTCGGTCATGTCCAAACTAAATATTTACCCAGCAATTATCTGATAATTGAGCTACGTTGAAGAGCTGTATGGCATTTAGGAATATGCGCAACCGTCTCCGAACAAATGAGTGTAATAATTCTGGTCCATACTATGTTGTTTACTCAGTAGTTGTGTGCTGTATTTGGATCAGCTGAAAGTTTCTCAGTGTTCCACCGGTTTACAGAGGATGTCAAATCTCTGACATGTGCGTTTAGGCCACAGCGACCGTGGAAGTAGACCTCGAGAAAGCTGAGAAGCTGCAGGTGTGCAGAGACGATTTTATGGGTTCGCTAAACGACGACATCAAACCTGTGAGTAGATCGGAGCATTCCAGCTCCTGCATTTTAATCTGCTTTTGTTTTCATTTACTCGCTGAGTGAACAGGTGCTCAGTGGCTGTTTTTTTGTGACGTGAGTTTTGTCCGTCCCAGCAGACATGCCAACCATTATGGTTTGCCTGTAATTACGGTTTCGGTGGTCCAATTACGCTATTACGACTTTGAAGTCGATTATTACAGTTTTTGCTCATAATTGATATTTTCAAATTTGATTGATTGATTACTTTATTCTGAACAATAAAGAAGATATAAAAATAAAAATTTAAATAAAAAATGCAATAATCAAAACATCGTCATAAACAAACAGAATAGCGTAGCCACAAGGCAATAACATAATGTTCAGAAAGGATTAGGAAGAAGTAATAACTTATCCAATCCTAACCCTCTATACCACCGCTAATCAAATTTGCCGCCAGAATCCCCACACTTGCGATTTCCCAGTCTCCCGGCAGAGGGCACTATTACTAGAATGTCAGCCAATGCTTTAGAAACATGGTCTCCATGGGCGGCTGTACCGGGGTGGCATAGGGTAGCAAATGCCACCCTAAAAGAAAGCCTTGCCACCCCAGTTGGCAGCGACGAATTCAAAGAAAAATTTACGGCCAATTTGACATTTACATGCGCGAATTTCCAATGTCCGACTGCGGCGAATGCAGCCAGAGATTGGTTATTTTGGAAAATTGAGAGGCGCGAAGCGAGGGAGCCAGGAGTCGCGAGGAACGGAGACACGGGAGGACAGAGGTAAAAGCTGATTAACTATCTATCAAGAAATGAAATGATAATGAATGAACAGTGCTAGCATAGTTGCGATGCTGATTTTGAGAGGATAAAAATCAGGTTGGAGAACGTTATTTAGCTAACTATACATGTAAGGCCAAAAAAAAAAAAAAGTGTGTTTCCGGTAACCCGACCGATCGAGAATTTCCGCGTCGAAATTGCCGACCGTGAAGTTATTATTACAAATTTCCCTCTATTTTAGTGTAAGCGGCGTTAGTTTGTCAATTTTTTGTTTCAATGCATTCAAGTTGTGAAAGAAACGATAAAAAGTAAAATGTTTCGCCACTTCTATCAGCCCTCCTGCATAAACATGGAAGCGCACTTGTATACTGAAGGAGGAAGGGAAAACTGAGCCAAGGCGCCATTTTGAATCCTCATTCAAGGCTGTAATGCAGATTGCTTCCTCTTCAGTATACAAGTGCACTTCCATGGCAGGGAAAAACACTACATTTTGCCACCCATGTAGTCCCCTATTTATACAAATAGGAGTCATTCATGATTCAGCCATGTTTTTGCTCGACCCAAGTTCTACAGTAGGCTAGGCTAGGCCTTCTGCTTTTAATGGAAGTAGCCTAGCCTAGGACGTTATTTTCACGTTATTTCTTGATAAGGCGTTTTTCATGTAATAACATGAAATGTCATGAAATAACGTGATAATTTCGTATCATGAAATTACGTGATGTTATTACATGATAAATATATTGTAAAAACGTGATAATTTTGTTAACAATATCTTTTCACATAATTACTTGATTCTAAGCCAATTTTTTTTTGAGTGTGGCAGCAATACGCTTCTGTAGATCATAAATCGAACTCTTGCGATAATTTTTTTTTATTCGTTTAAAGATTTAAAACACTTATTTTATGATGATGTGTGGTATAAAGGATTCTGTGCCAAAATACTATTTTGTAAGATGTTTACTTGTGTTAATTTTTTCGAACAAAAGAAAAAAAAAGAAAAAAAAAACCTTTCCTACCTACCGACCTTATTTTAGTATTTCATGTTACCTGAAACACACTTTTTTTGGCCTAATGTTAGCTAGGTCTGACAGTTTTGTGTAAAGTCGGCCACAAAAGTTAATATTGATTCAACGTCTGTCAAGGAAAACATTGCTATTGGCTGAAGCTCATGATTCAAATATTGAGGATCTTAAACATGAGTTACATCAGATGAGGAGAGTACTAGACAGAAAAAAGGGGGAACAGGAGAGTCCTACCACTCTCATGGAGTTCTCAGTTTTTGGACCCATACCAAGATGTTTTTTTTTTTAGTTGTTCAGGTTGTGTAAAGTAGCGGTTGTCTTGCCTGTGAGCAGTGCATCCTGTGAACGAAGTTTTTCATCTCTCAGGCTCATAAAGACTTATTTGCGGTCGACTATGACAAAAAAGAGACTATCAAGTTTGGTTGTACTCCGCATTGAATCAGCGCACAAAAGCATTAGATCTTGATAAATTTGTGAAGCGTTTTGCTGAGCAACATGGAAGTCGCCGCATTCAGCTGTTGTAGGCATGACAAGTTCATGTTATGCTCACTGGTGAGCCTTTACAAAGCGTGAGGAAAAAAAAAAAACTATAAAATGTGACACTGGTGTAAATGGTTTAAATCATGCTGAACTTGAAGCAGTGTTATTGTTTTTTAGTGTCTGTTCTTTTGCATATACAGTATAAAACTGTCCAGAAACGGTATAGACCTCATCTGAGAATGTGTGTTCTTCGTGAACAATAAAAGCATGAGATTAAGTTGGTCTGTATGAGTTTGTAAATGGCAGCCCGTGCCCTTTTGTAGTGTGTACTAGGGATGTTAACCGATGACCGTTTGACTGGTGGTTGACCGAATCAACGTCAACCGGTTAATTTTTTTTGGTTGTCGGTGAAAAAAAAAAAAAATCGTTTTGAAGCTGCCGATTTTGGAGCGGAGAACCTGGAATTCTGTGTTGTAAACGCTTGGGCCATGCCATGCGGTGTAAGGACGACAGCTGACAAATCAGAAACACCCATTCAGTCATCTCCCGCCCCAGTTAAAGACAGCTGACAAATCAGAAACACCCATTCAGTCATGTCCCGCCCCAGTTGAACACAGCTGCCACTCAGCGAAAGAAAAAAAGTGTAGACACAGGCTTTTTAGCTTACAAATTACTATTCTGTTTTTTTTTTAAATTATTATTAGAAGGCACATCAAGTTTAGTCCTGCCTTGGCCAGTGCATTCTGAAAGTATGTTTCGGTCTGTAGCCAACAATGCATGTTATTGCAGATCATCTCTCTCCACACAAACTAAAGGCGCAGATGCCGACTTTTTCACGGCTTTTTCATGGACTGTAACGGCATTTGCTTATGTAGTAATTTTAATACAGAATTTACTCTGATGAAATTATTCAGACACTCCAAGGCCCCCCCCCCCAAAAAAAACGGATCTGCACGAGCCGTGAAAAAGGCGCACCGTTTGCATCCCTGTTTAAACTCTTATGTACACCCATAACATGAAAACCACTGACCTCTCCTTACAGTGGCACCTTGTCAAGGGGTGGGATATATTAGGCAGCAAAGAGAACAATCGGTTCTTGAAGTTGATGTGGTGGAAGCAGGGAAAACGGGCAAGCGTAAGGATCTGAGCGACTTTGACAAGCGCCAAATTGTGATGGCGAGATAACTGGGTCTGAGCATCAACAAAATGGCACGTCTTGTGGGGTGTTCCCGGTATGCAGTGGTTAGTACTGACCAAAAGTGGTCCAAGGAAGGACAACTGGTGAACCGGCGACAGGGTCACGGGTGTCAAAAGCTTCTTGATTCGCATGTGGCACGAAGGCTAGCCTGTATGGTCCAATCCCACAGACGACCTACTGTAGCACAAACCGCTGGAAAACTTCATGCTGGCTGAAACAGAAAGGCCTCAAAGTCGCTCAGATCCAGCAGTATTTAATATCATGTGAATGAGATCCAGCGTAGAAGTCGGGAAGACATCTGTGCAAACGCCGCACAAAAACATCAACTCGGACAGTCATTAACTAGATTAGCTTGATGTTACTGGACATAGAGCTATCTTATCACTTTAAATAGTGCCAAAGCTCTCCCCGTATGCTTTGGAGCTTGACTTGACTCACTGTTCAGGCGTACACCCATGAACGGAAGGACCGTTTTTAATTCCGGGACCATGTGTCTGACAAACCAGACACAACATACCAAGTCTGACCTGGTGTTTATAAATAAACTAATAATTGACCTCATGACATTAAAGCTGCTGGCAAGCATTAAATAAATCCAAACAAAACAGACGATAAAGTTTGTTTTGAAGACCGACAATGAAACATTTGATTTCGTCCAGGTTTATGCTCTGTACAGATTCATCACTAGACAAAAATATTCTGGCTGACTGAAATCTTCACAGAACCTTTTGTGTCTTTGGATCTTCAGGTCCTCCTCACAGCGGGAAAACGGCGTTGGCTGCGAAAATCGCTGAAGATTCAGAGTTTCCTTTCATTAAGATCTGCAGCCCCGATAAGATGATCAGCCACTCCGAGATTTCGAAATGCCAAGCCATCAAAAAGGTCTGTTGTTATCAGTAATATAATAACTAATTATTTGAGCATTTAATGTCCAATACTTTACACCGAGCATCATTTTTAGGGCATACCTAACATGTGTTTTCTTTCTCTCTCTCTTCCCCCCCAATCTGTCCCTCTGAGTTACATGTTGGTCCTGGGATTGAGATGCTGGCCTCTTCTGCCCCTCGGACTTCCTTGATCCATCATGGTGCCCTGTGTCTGGTCGGAGTTTTATCGCATCGCTCCTGTGAAGGACGGCCCCATGAGGATAGTTGAGGGTTATACCTGGAAGATGCTCTTGACTCTTACAGTAATGCTTTTATGGCTGAGGACTACAGTTGTCTTGCTAACTTTAGGACTGCAGTTATCATGAATCAGTTTTGCACTCAAGTTTCCATCAATGAAGAGTTATAACATCAACGAAACTGTCCTCATGTTAAAACTGTTAATATTATAGTCAGGCTGTCTGTTGTTGCCCAAATGAGGATGGGTTCCCTTTTGAGTCTGGTTCCTCTCGAGGTTTCTTCCTCATGTCGTCTGAGGGAGTTTTTCCTTGCCACCGTCGCCACAGGCTTGCTCATTGGGGATAGATTAGGGATAAAATTAGCTCATGTTTTAAGTTGTTCAAATTCTGTAAAGCTGCTTTGCGACAATGTTTATTGTTAAAAGCGCTATACAAATAAACTTGACTTGACTTTATGCAAAGGAGCTGAATGTGATTTAACTTTTTTGTAAAGGGAGAGGAATAAAGGTAGAAAGATTGTGAGAATAAAAAGCGAAAGTGGGATTTGAAGGGGAACTGAAGGCAAATTTATCAATTTCTATTCATCACATTTTATTAAATATCGGAATGCATTTTTGACTGCTATTGAGGTCGCTGCTATAGCAAGTTATGAGTGTTTTGAAATACGCTATGTAATAGATCAGTCCATATGTCAAAGCAATGGCCATAAACGAGATTCGTTGAGACCTGTGCGAGACATCATAGGACGGAAGTAAAACGTACAGCGGAAATCAAAGTGATCAACATCTGCCAACATTGTCAAAAGATGCGCGCGCCCTCTTTTGAACACTGACGTAATCAAGCCGGAATTTTTGTTTTGATCGCAGTCAGGAAAGTTTAAAAAAATAGGCAGTAATCATCATTTAAACTCGTTTTTGTACAACATTTCATTTGGAAAACAGTTTTCAAAATGGCAGCGCTGACACCTGGCTGACACTTCACGTTTCGAGGTCTCGCACAAGTCTTGTGAAGATTGCGTGGATAAGCGACGCCTGCCATGGACCAAACGAACCAAATTCAACACGGCTAAAAACTGAATAGGCCTATAAGTATAATAATTTAATTGCTATTAGTTGCCAATACAAGTCACGATATAAGGTTACTAAAACCGAAAACGTAATTGAATAACACGTTATTTAAGAAATAAAGCAAGTTTAAAAATGACTTCAGTTCTCCTTCAAAAACGGCAATATAAAAAAAAAAAGTGTTCTCATCTCGCATACGGTGATCACAATTTCGGTCAAATCCTCACTTCCGACATGGAAACATCAGATCGTTCTTTGTGTGCGCGCGCGCACTTTACAATACAGATTTTTGATGACACTTATAAGTCCCAGCTCAGCTGTGTGGTGGTGGACGACATTGAGCACCTGCTGGATGAGTCGCATATACACTGTGTTGGTGTTGTGGTTTTCATTGCGAAAAGCTGCATGACTAATTTTCCATACAACGATCCACAGATTACGTTCCCATTGGCCCAAGATTCTTGAACCTCGTCCTCCAAGCACTGCTGGTTTTACTAAAGAAAGCACCGCCTCGTGTGCATCACACTGCTCTTTAAGATTTAGTGTGCATATATATGTGTGCGTGTGTGTATAACGTGTGTCGATGTGAATCATGTGCGCAGGGCCGTAAGCTGCTCATCATCAGCACCACGAGTTGTAAAGACGTCCTGCAGGAGATGAACAAAGCAGGAATCAGTGTGGGTAGATTAGCCGGCCCACTCCTGCCCTCCCCAGCCTTCCCTCCAGGTCCCACCCCTGCCCTCTCCAGCCTTCCCTCCAGGTCCCACCCCTGCCCTCCCCAGCCTTCCCTCCAGGTCCCACCCCTGCCCTCCCCAGCCTTCCCTCCAGGTCCCACTCCTGCCCTCCTCAGCCTTCAGTCATCAATCCAGATCCTACAGGCGCCATCCAGATCTTATTCCAACCATCTGAGGCTTTCCTTTCCGATTGCTAATTACAACAAACCTGCTTCCTTAACCTAACTAAGGTCTGTCAGGCTGCTTTAAGATCAGCTCTCTAATAAAAAGTGCCATGATAGAATATATCTTATAATAAAAAGTACTTGGCGCTTCCACACAGTAACGTGTGTGTGTGTGTGTGTGTGTATATATATATATATATATATATATATATATATATATATGCGCGTGTCTTTACCTGACTTCATCCACCAGGCTATTCATCTCACTCACCAGCCTCTGATTTTCCTGCTCAAACTGGACACAGATACACACATGATGAGGGACTCAAACTGTGCGCGTGCGCATGTATACCATCTGAATTTCCTCAGGGGAGAGCTCGTCCTCCACTCTGCTGTCCTCCCACAGGTCAACACCACTATCACACAGTGGCTTCTCTAGAACCATGAAAACAAACATGCATTATATATTTTCATGCTTCTATTTGGATTTATACCACAGTCCTGTTGAATTCTCTATTCTGATTGGTCAGAAGGTGTTGGTTAGTTTTCTATCACAGCAGAAACAATCACAGATTTATATTAATGCGCTTGTTTGAATACATTATCGCTTCTTCAGTCAAAGCTAATTCACAGTGAAGCTCAACATACTCCAAAGCTGCTAATAAACAGATTTTTAAAATGCAGTGTTATTTAACACAGGAAAAAAATAATAATAATCGTTACTCTGGTGGCACTCTCTCAAAGGAGAAATTTATTTGATGTTTATGGAAGAAGTCTCGAGTGTCAGCGTTTTGGAACAGTCTGGAAGATTTCCACCCTTGGAAAGTCTTCTGGGCTTTAACATCAAAAAGACTCGTTTGTTTTAAATTGGCGAGCGCGCCTTACCACGGCTTTCCTCCGGGAGAGTTCTCTCTGCATCTTCGTTCTGTGGCTTTTCCACTTTAATTTTCTGTTCTGGTTCCAACCGAGACCTGAAAACACAAGGTTTCAGAATGGTCTCCCCATCACACAGTAACACCAACAACACACAAAAAAAAGCTGTTCCGAGTGTGATGCGTGACTCACAGTCTCTTCTTATCGACCACTCTCTTCACACGGATCGCTCTTTGCTCCGAATACAGCTTACATGCACCTGCAGAAACACAAACCCACATGCTCATACAGAGGATGAAGCTGTGTAACATCTCATCTCATCTCATTATCTCTAGCCGCTTTATCCTTCTACAGGGTCGCAGGCAAGCTGGAGCCTATCCCAGCTGACTATGGGCGAAAGGCGGGGTACACCCTGGACAAGTCGCCAGGTCATCACAGGGCTGACACATAGACACAGACAACCATTCACACTCACATTCACACCTACGGTCAATTTAGAGTCACCAGTTAACCTAACCTGCATGTCTTTGGACTGTGGGGGAAACCGGAGCACCCGGAGGAAACCCACGCGGACACGGGGAGAACATGCAAACTCCGCACAGAAAGGCCCTCGCCGGCCCCGGGGCTCGAACCCAGGACCTTCTTGCTGTGAGGCGACAGCGCTAACCACTACACCACCGTGCCGCCGCTGTGTAACATGAACAAAGTTATCCTCAATAATAAGTGAAATAGTCATGTTTTCCAGACCCTCATTTATTCTTTCATGTGTAGATGAAACTTAGTCAGTGAGGAGGGTGGCTGCCATTTTGAAGGAAATTTAAAATAGCCTCCAACCAGGTATTGAATGCTGTGATGAATGAATCATGTGTAGTACATCTGATGAAGAGGAGAAACATGAACTAGCAAGACGCGCTGTGTGGTTTTGCTGCCATTTCTCACTGGAGCTTTTGTAAACCTCTCATTTTTCTTGTATTTTTACCACCGCTAATAAGATTATGTTTTCAGTGCAGTTTGTTTTGTCTACTGTAAGCAGGATTGCACAAAACCTACTGACCCGATTTACAGTCAACTTGGTGGAAGGGTACAGCATGGGCCAAGGAAGAACCCAAGAAGTTTGTTTATTTATTATTTACAGCGTGAGTACTGAAATTGAAGACCACAGAAATAACAGCTTTTCAAACAGACTATTAAGCAGAGGCCATGTAACTGAACACACTGACCAAAGCTTGAGAGCCACAAACAAGGGCCCAATGACAAGGAGTACAAGATGTAGTACACACACACACACACGTGAAAGGCTCAAAGAGATATTGCCGTTTAAGGCCAAACCATATAAACTCCCCGAGGCTGAAAGGACTCACCATTCCATAAAGAAACACATCATATGACGCGTCTGCCGGAGGCAAGGGTGAAAGAGAAGGAAATGTGTGAACAAGGAGAAACACAGATAAGATCAACGAGAAGTCATAAAACCCACTCACTGATACCTGACAACCCATTTACGCTTTCCAATTACTGCATGCTTTAGCTCGGGTGTAGTCTCAGGGTATCTGCACATTTTTCAAGTACAAATTTAAAGACCTCTAAATGGAAAAATTAAGACTGTACCATGGCAAAGAAAATGATAAATACGACAACTTTAAAACTGTTTTCTGCAATATTTTTTTTTTTTTACTAACTTTAAGAAGAACGCACACAATTGGTGAACAACAGGGTACATCAATGACAACTGTTAGACATGCAAACAGCTGAAGCAAAGTCGTGTGTTTTGGGCTTGCAGAACTACTGTAGCAGCAAGGAGAAGACTGGTGTTTACTGGAGAAAACACCATGAATCATTTCAAAAACGAAAACAATAAACGGCAAGTAGAACCAGCTGAACAACCTTAGCCGGCATTATTTCAATCCCCAAAGATTATCTTTGATGTGTGATTTGTGTCCGACAGCAAAATCAGTCTGAGTGTCGTACAGTATACAGCTGGCTGAGGAAGTTCTCGAGTATCTTCTGTATTATAGCAGGTAACAGTTTATGCAGTCATACAATCAGAGCGTTACATTAAAGGACATGGGACATGGATTTTTTTCTGGGTATAATTATGTATAAAGGACATAAGAAATGCCATCTAAATCACTGCAGGGCGTCAAAAATGTGAAAATCACCACATTAT
This sequence comes from Neoarius graeffei, assembly GCF_027579695.1. Taxonomy (NCBI): domain Eukaryota; kingdom Metazoa; phylum Chordata; class Actinopteri; order Siluriformes; family Ariidae; genus Neoarius; species Neoarius graeffei. Next base: position 13,374,746 of record NC_083588.1, read on the forward strand.
TCAACTTTTTTATACATCACCATAAAACAATGATTCGTTAATTAGCTAGGTGGTCACGTGACCCGTGACATCACAAAAACTTTCCAAGGAGCCAGCGCTTGGGAATCTAATGTAAACAGGTTACCGAAATGGACACCATCGACAGTGACATTCCTGATGTTTCACAGAGATGTGAAGTTAGACCCCATCAATTCGAACCGATAGCTGGAAATTCACATTAACATGGATCTTGTCTTTACTCTGACGGGTCAGATGATTCTGAGAGTGAGAGTTCATTCAATCCCCATGAAACTGAAAGCGGTCGGCTCGATAACACTTCCTGGTAAGTTAAAAACAATTCTGCTCAAAGGCTAAGGCCAAAAAAAAAAAAAGTGTGTTTCCGGTAACCCGACCGATCGAGAATTTCCGCATCGAAATTGCCGACCGTAAAGTTATTACAAATTTCCCTTGATATTTTAGTGTAAGCGGCGTTAGTTTGTCATAATTTTTTGTTTCAACGCATTCAAGTTGTGAAAGAAACGATAAAAAGTAAAATGTTGCCACTTCTATCCGCCCTCCTGCATAAACATGGAAGCGCACTTGTATACTGAAGGAGGAAGGGAAAACTGAGCCGAGCTGCCATTTTGAATCCTCATTCAAGGCTGTAATGCAAATTGCTTCCTCTTCAGTATACAAGTGCACTTCCATGGCAGGGAAAAACACTACATTTTACTGCCTATGTAGTCCCCTATTTATACAAATAGGAGTCATTCAGGATTCAGCCATGTTTGTGCTCGGTGTTTTTGCTCGACCCAAGTTCTACAGTAGGCTAGGCTAGGCCGTCTGCTTTTAATGGAAGTAGCCTAGGACGTTATCTCATCTCATCTCATTATCTCTAGCCGCTTTATCCTTCTACAGGGTCGCAGGCAAGCTGGAGCCTGTCCCAGCTGACTACGGGCGAAAGGCGGGGTACACCCTGGACAAGTCGCCAGGTCATCACAGGGCTGACACATAGACACAGACAACCATTCACACTCACATTCACACCTACGGTCAATTTAGAGTCACCAGTTAACCTAACCTGCATGTCTTTGGACTGTGGGGGAAACCGGAGCACCCGGAGGAAACCCACGCGGACACGGGGAGAACATGCAAACTCCGCACAGAAAGGCCCTCGCCGGCCCCGGGGCTCGAACCCAGGACCTTCTTGCTGTGAGGCGACAGCGCTAACCACTACACCACCATGCCGCCCCTAGGACGTTATTTTCACGTTATTTCTTGATAAGGTGTTTTCACGTTATTACATGAAAATATCATGAAATATCACTTCCGTAGATCATAACTCGAACTCTCGCGATATTTTTTTTGTATTCGTTTAAAGATTTAAAACACTTATTTTATTATGATGAGTGGTATAAAGGATTCTGTGCCAAAATACTATTTTGTAAGATGTTTACTTGTGTTAATTTTTTCGAACAAAAAAAAAAAGTTTTCCTACCTACCGACCTTATTTTAGTATTTCATGTTACCGGAAACATACTTTTTTGGCCTAATGATCTGTTGAAAGAAGTATTATTTTTGTATCATACATTGAAAGTTCATCATAGATCTAGCTAAAGTCCGTTGCAAGCTAGTTTTTTTTGCTGATATTTTTCGAGATTGAGATACAATGCTTCCAGAGTCAGAGATGAAAACATTCAAAATGGCGAAACGCCATCACACAGCCAACAACACTACGCCATTTGGCGAAAGAGATGAAAATTAAGAAAAGTTAAACAAACTTACCAACATAACATTTATTTAAATGTTCATTAATGTTACAGGATTTCTTGACTGTCTCTACAGTTGTAGGAATGTTAGGCCCTGTATATTATGGCGCTATCACTGCCTCCATGAACCCGGCTATACGGCCTCTTAAATTTGGCTTGGCAATTAATAATCGCTCAGTACCTGAATATTAATGTTGAAAGAATCCTCAGTGAAATGGTCCGAACACAGTTTGTGGGAAACAGTAGGTGCAAAGTTTTTTCTATGGCAGTAGTGAGCCCACACTTTCCTCAGCTTCGGGTCCTTGGGGAATGCAAAAAAAAAAAAACTTACTCCAGGGCATTTCCCATTGGAATTATTGCAACCATAAGCAGCACAATACACCATGATGTTCAATGTACGTTAAAGACTATAAAAACAATTTTCTTGTCATTCACTTCTCCATTCATCTACCCGCTTGTGCTGTGCCCGAAAGTTTGTGACGTATGATCACGTGACAGCGGCTCTTCCGGTTGTAAAATATGCATATCGGAGCTCGAGCAGAAATGCCATATAATCACAAATATAACGATTTTGCTGAATTTAGATGATTTTGTATTTGTTGATGCAATTAATTCATATTTTTAATGGAAAGAAACTGATATAGCGTGTATTTGTTTCATGTCCCATGTCCTTTAAACACAGAAAAACAACTGTCACCTTTCATAACCATCATCAATATCAATGTGTTGTAATAACTAAACTAATTATCATCAGTGCAATTGTTATATCAATGTTCATTATTCAAAAATAATCATTAATTATTATCTATAATCCATGAATAATTGTTTGTATTACTACTACTAATAAATAATAAAAAACAACTACTTTTTTAATAATAATTTAAAAAAATTAACTCAATTTTATAACATTTTAATAATCACTACTTATTAACTAAATTAGTAGAGTATTAATTACTTAATTAATAAGCAGTGATTACCAAAATGTAATTTAATAATAAGTAGTAATTATCATCAACTACTAAATTATAATAAATAGTGATTATTAAAATGCTACAAAATTGAGTTATAAGATTAGTTAAAATTATTAAAAAAGTAGTAATTATTAGTAGTAGTGATACAAACAATTATTCATGGATTATAGATAATAATTTGTTTTTAATAGTGAACATTGATAATTGAACTGATAATAATAATAATAATAATATTACCAACAAGTATTACTAGTAATATTGTTTATTATTATTAGTAGTAGTAGTAATTTTATATCAATGTTCACTATTTTAAAAAATTATCTATAATCCATGAGTATTTGTTTGTATTCTACCAATTACTACGTTTTAATTATTTGTAATAATTTTTAATAACTTAATTTTATAACATTTAATAATCCCTAGTACTTATTAATCACTAATTCATAAGTAGTAATGATTAATAATCAATAATAATAACTATTACTACTAATTATTATTAGTGGTTGTTAATATTATTCTTATTTTATTAAAAACACTGTTGTAGATGGTAAGTAATAAAACTAAACTTTTTGTACAAATTATTTATATTGTACTATATTTAGAATTATTGTATTTTCTGGAGTTCTTTTTAATTGAGTTTTGAAATAAAGGTTTATATATTTATATTAAACTTAGTACAATAAACAATGTTAATTATGTAAAAAAAATTGATGCTAATCATTATTATTATTATTAGTAGTAGTAGTATTATGTCCTATAAGTCCCATTTTCCACCTGACTCTTGTGCGCATGCGCGAACCCCCCTGCGTTTCACTCCGGAGCGCTTGACCTCTAACACGCGCGCGCCTCGTGTCCGTGAAAAACCAGTTTCCCAGTGGGCGTGTCCCCAGCGCTGCGTTACGGTCTTTAAACACATTTGTGCGATCCAGCGCTTTTTATCGCAAACGATTCTTCTCCTTATTTTGGGGGTATTTGTCATCCCCCAACCACTTGTCATTAAACAGACATCTTCCCATAATTATCAACGCTTTCTCCCGCCCACGTAAGCTACCCGCGCATCTCTCACTCTTCACAACCACCACACTGCCTCCAGTAGCCTCCTAACGTTAGTTCTTGATCTACGGAATGCACAGAACCAAGCTGCCCCCAAAAGGTACGCTGGTCACTTAAAATTACAGTTAAAAAAATACCCCAAACCCAGACATTTCACTCGTTCGGGCCAATATTAAATTTAATACCTCCCTTTCCAAAATTCCAGTCATTCCAAACAATTTAAGACGTTTTAAGGCCTTGAAAACCGAAAGTTGTATTTAAGACTTTTTAAGGACCCGCGGGAACCCTGAGTCTGAGAAATACTGTAGTGGATTGTTTAAACGCTAGTTTACATGGTGGTGTGGGGCCCTCTGGAGGAGAGAAAGAGGGATCGGCAGCCATGATCTCAAAGTCGAAGCATGCTTTGATCGCACGAGGAACAAACGACTTGCAGAGCCCATGAACGCTCTGTAAGGCCTCTAACAATGGCTAACCGGTATAAACTCACCGAGTATTCTTTATAGAACTATGCACGCTGAAAAGATTCTATTAGGCCACAAAGCACATGAAGAGAAGGAACCTCCTCAAATATCTTTAGAAGTAATTGCACTTGGCAATAACTTGCCTGACACATAAGAGTCTTCTGTTCTTTAATAATGTCAGAAATAGCACTCTGGACTTCAGAGGACAAGAAGCCTTGGAGAACAAGGAATCCCACAGACCACAGAAGCCCCAGGTGCTAAAAGAAGGCAACTTGACTTGCTTGAAATTCTTGAGTTTAAGGGTTTCATGCAAGTCCAGTTGCCTTCTTTTCGTACCTACAGTTTATGATGACCGAGAACCTTCACAGACAGACTACAGAATCCTGTAGACATCAGGTTACATTAACAAAGACCACCTGGAACCCCTTTTTGACCAACAAGGAATGGGTTCTTGAACCAGTTCCGTTCAGGATTCTTTGCAACTTGGTGCCAGCTAGGAAAACAGCTCACATTTTCACCGGTTTTGCGCACAACCGTTGTAATCAAGAATGCGTCAAGAACAGAGGGTGTTGCACAATTCACAATGGGAGTCAACAGTAGTAGCAAGATGGCAGAGTGCACTGATTACCTGTGAACTTTTGTTCTGTTATTGCAGATATTTTTCAGTCCTTTTTTTTCTGAAAATGTATCCTTTTCTGTTACGTTCTCCATTGCTGCACTCTGCTTCCTCTCCAAACTAATGACATGCCAACCGATGTCATCACAGGTCACTCTGGAAAAACCAGCCATATTTCAGTTCCTGCTGGGAACCAACTTTCCAAGTTCTGAGCCAATTTATTTTTGGTCCAAATGCTCTGAACAGTTCAAAATTTGTGATGCGAATCAGAACAGAACCTGTTCCTTGTTGATCGAAAAGGGGTATGGGCTGGGATGTAGTGGTGCGTAAACGCACATAAACGCCGTTTACCCACCTCCAGATTTTAGGAAATAGCGTTTATGAACCTCTAAATATAGTTTACGCACCTCTAAATACAGTTTACGCACGTATGTCTCTTGTTTTATACAGATATTAAAACAGCTTTTCCGTTATTTTTCAATTGCCTACACCTAGTAGATCCTGCACAAGTTCTTGTGGGTTTTACTGCGTAGCCTACGCGTAATAATTGTCTGTCTACCGCTCGCCCTCTTGCGGGAGCCAGCAGACTGCGAGATTCATTAGTCACTGATTACGTGTGTGAAGAAATGGTGAAGAAATGGATATTAGGCGATTTCTGAAGCGTCGGAGCATCACCCTTCCAGCTGATACCAGCAAAACGTCTCGACACAGTGAGTCCAAAAAGAATCCTGAACTTCACGTTTTTAGGATAAACTCCCCATCGTTTTGGTTTGTGAACCATGCCACTAACTAACGTTAGGTTGTTAACTTGTGCCAACAAATTAGCCTACCTTTCTGGCAGACAAATGACGTTGTTAGTGCAGTCTAAAGTTTTTGGTAATTATTATATCAACATAAATTCAGTATTTGTAGCGCATTGTAAGACAAATAGTTGTCATTTCATGTTAATCTCGAAGTCATGATGACAGCATGCTAGCTTCATGTCACGGATATAATATAGAGAACTTAGCCTAAAGTAACGTTAGGCAAGTCACTCCTCCCCGCCCTTCTCGGTGTGTGTGTTTATTTTTTAAAGAAGGCTATAGCATTCAGATTGGGCAGAAATACTTGTCCACATGATTGGTGTACTTAGCCGTTTTAATTTAATTTTACAGATAGTGGTGGAGAGACAGACAGTGTTGCGGGGCCAGGAGAAACAGCAGGAGGAGAGACAGAAGGAGGAGAGAGTGAGAGGAGGAAAATAGGGCAAAGAGAGGATGAAACAGGATCAACTACAAGAGGAGAAAAGGGAGGAAAAGAGAGAAGGCAAATGGATGGAGAATCAGATAGGCCTTTAAGAGAAACTTTGATAGAAGAAACTGAGGGAGAAACAGAGAGAGGAGAAAATGAGGGAAGAAAAACAGAAATAGACGGAACAGAAGGAAGAGAAAATGAGGGAGGAGAATCAGACAGAGAAGATGCAGAGACAGACGAAATGGAGGCAGAGGAAACTGAGACAGTATCAGAAAGCATCAGATGCCATCCACACATCTGGACTGAAAGTATGTGTAATTTGCCATTCTTACACACAGTCTTTATTTTTCTCTCTTTATTGATTATTTAGATTTCATAAACACCACTCTACTTGGTGTCACACACACACACACACACACACACACACACACACACAAATGCTTGGACTCACTCACACATGCACACAAGTAAACACACATGCACACTCACACTCACACACACACACACTTTCATACACACACATACAAAAGTTAACATTCTTCTAGTGCAAGGTCTACTGCTGTGATATATCTGTCAGCTTATGGATTTCATATGGCCTACTGTTGGTATGTGTAATTTGCCATTCTTTCACACTGACATTATATTTCTCTTTATTAAGATTTAATAAACCTCAAACATACTTATTGTGTATCTTGTTTTATGAATGATATAGAGTAGAGACCTCAGGGAACCCTTGTCACACACATACATACATGCACTCACACACACAAGTACACACACATGCACATTCACAAACACTCTGTCATATACACACACACACATGCACTGTCATGCACACACACACGCGCACACACACTCCTATGTGTCAGAAAAGTTGTTTCATACAATACGCATCGTAGCATCCTTGCGTCATGCTTGCGTCGACTATGAATTGGCCCTTACAACGTCGTGGTCCCCCGATCCCAAAATTTATAGTTTACCCACCTCTTTTTTTACCACTACACCCCTGGGTATGGGTGAGTAATACTTGATACTCATGGATCCATAACAGGATTTGCCAGCATGAGACTGCCATACACTTGAATCTCACATGAACAGGATCCAGGCGGCAACACAAAACAAAAATCCGGAAGGTAAAATTTCCACCCGAGAAGACCGAATCCTCTTGGCCTCTGAGAGCATGCAATGATGGAAGACCGAATGAGGGGACTGCAACAAACCTGAGGGCCAGTGACCTCTGAATAAGTAAGAATACTTGCTTGGACAGTACCAAACTACATCTCGGTGCAACAGAGGACACCTACAATGCCATGTACCCCAACATGGCAAGGAGTATCAGGCCAGGCTCTAGAATCATGAAAAATGCCAATTCTCACCCAATCAATCATAGGGAAGACAAAAAACAGACTTCCCCAAACAAAAGCAAGGTGGGTAAAGTAACAAGTTTGACTTGTGTTCTGCATTCTCTCCATAGACCCAAGAGTTGGCATCAAGCAACCTCTACAGTCAACCAAGGACAAGGTAGAAAGGGCTTACACCCAGTACATGGAAACTTGGGCAGCCCTGGTGAGGAAAGGTATCTGGAGAACATTCTGCTGAATATTAGATTCCATTGTTGGAATCACAGTGGCCCAGTACATAGCACTAGCCCTCTTGAAATACCTCTGGGTAGAAGTAGGACTAGCAGCTGGGCCAAGTCTCTTCAGGTCTCTACAGTCGAAAGACTGGCTCAGAAAATAAGAGGAACAAGGTCTGATACAAACATGGATACTACCCCAATTCGCCAACAGGACTACTTGGAACTGCAAGTCTATCAATATGAAAGGGATCTTATGACCCCCAGACAATGCCTGAAGACCCAACAGGCCATAAACTATGACAAATATGGGTTGGCCTCAAGGGGAAGCCCCTCATGACAAAATTGGGAGGAGCATGCCAAGATGAACAAAAAGACATTTACAACTACTGTCCCACCACAATGAAAAGGTGCAAATGGGATATGAGAAATGGAGAATACACCCACAACTGAATCACCAGGGAAGAGATCCAGAGACACTGAAGAAGGAATACTACAACAGCAAATCTTGTATACTGCAACCCCGCGATAAACGCAGAACTTCCGCATAAAATGAACTAGGTTCGTGTCCCTCACCTTGAGCAACAAGGAGTCAGAATCTAAAAAAAAAAAGCATCAGTGAGCCATGCGTTCTTCTTCCCATCAGAAACAAACGATAAGTCATCAAGTCCGCAGTCAAGTTAACAATACATGTTAATGCCATAAAACAAAGGCTTAACTAGCTTAGATGTCAATCACTAGCAATTATCAAGAACAGTGATCATTTAACTGAAAAAAAAAATCCCTGAAAAGGACTTTATTTTATAAGCTAAAAGCAGTTTTACTCGAGTCTTTACTCCGTAGGCATAATCATCATGACTACTCGTTGTCGTGTGCGTGCGCTAACGTGGGCACAGCGTCATTAAGACTAATTCCCATGCACCTGTTCCAGATTAGAGTACAGTCACAGCGCGCACTTATAAGGGCTCCCTAAACACAGAGACTTTGCAAAGTATATGCGCTGTACCTAGTGTCTCACATTACCAAGCCTTTGTTCCGTGTACTGCTTTAGACTTGCTTTTGTATTTTGGACTTTGCCTTTGTGATGACTTCCGATCTTCTGTGTGTGTGCTTTGCTCGACCATTGTCTGTTCCACGACCCTGCCTTTGTCTTACGTTTCTGAACTGTTTGCCTGCCCGTTATTAAATAAACGAGCAATCTTCCTGCAATTACATCCGTCACCCACCTCCGTTACATGGCACTCGTTAACGCATAATACTCTCCGTCAAAGATGAACGATATCCTGGACCATCTAAAGCAGGAGGGAAAGCAATGAATTTATTGAAAGAATATGGTCTCCCAAAACAATTCAACTTTGACTTTGTCCATAACTGCAATGAAAACGATGGGCTGAAAAAGACGTGGCAAGCAAATGACAGCGAGTGTGACTTATTTCCTTTACTTTGTAAATAGTTATGTTTAGTTTCGCAATGGCCGGGTTCTTGCCCGAGCTGATAATCTCATGAGTTTTTCTTTGGCGAATTAGACACGAGGTACGCCACCACACTTGCCAAAGCAGCTGGGAGTTAGGGTGCCTTGCTCAAGGGCAATTGAGCCAGTCCTGCCGGTTCAGGGAATCGAACCGGCGACCTTTTGGTCCCAAAGCTGCTTCTCTAACCATTTGGCCACAGCTTCCCTTTTGTAATTATGTAAGTGAGTTAAGTGTAAATATGAATAAAACAAAGTTGGTCTCGTTTTATAGAAGAGTGTTTGGTGTGACAAGTGGGTTCATTTCAGTATTACGAACTATTGAGACGTCCCCCAAGGATTCGTTATAGCAGGGTTTCAGTGTACTTCTCTCAATGAATAACCGCTCAAGACAGCCAAGATGAACCAAGGGAGGATAAATGAGTCTGGGTGGAATCTGGGCTGACTAACTCAGGAGAAAATTTCATGAGCAGCCTCTCTGGAACTTGAGAAGGTGTGAAGAGGTCAGCACAGAGTTTCTCTCTCAAATCAATAATTCTTTTTAAAACAACTCCTGTACACCATATAGGCTGAAACTGGATCAGACAGGGTTGAGTTCAACACCGCTAATTATGGCCAGGCATGCGAGTGTTTGAAGAGCATTTTGTGCCAGAAACAGAAGAGCACATTCTGGTGGAATGACACAAATATAGTATCAAACTTAGCAGGTTGTTGGAGTGTGTTAAAAGCCTCCTATTACTCTGCCCTCAAAGAGATCTATAAAAAGCTCGAAGCAGATGTTGGGGAAGCAAAAATATTTAAGTATACAGTAGGTGGCAGTAATGCTCCTAAATCGTGAGCTGCCATGAAAACCAAGAAAATGATCTGCTCTCTGTCTGTACCTTTAAGGTAGACTTCGATCAGGTCCAGCACAGCCCCACGATGCTCCTTCATCTGAGCAGAGATCACCATCTTCTCTGCTAAAAACACACACACAAAACAAAGGGCCCCTTTCAATCTCAAGTCAGCATTTATGATTTGAAATAAATTGGTGCGCTGACATGCATGTGCGCATGTTTACCTTCAGTTCTTAATTGTTTAATGGCATCTGAACACGTTCTCATGAAGATCTGGGCATCCTGATCAATCTGGTCTCTCACAGTCTGTCATACGGGTCACATCTGAGGAGAGTAAACTACACATTTAACACTTATTATCTTCAATTTCAAAAGGCTTGGCTAAATAAACTTGGTTGTTTATTGTAGCCCTGTGATAGCTCCATTTACCTTCCAAAAAAGTGGTGATAACGTTATTTTTGGTGAATGTATGGCAATGTCATATTTAGCAAAATTACTCGTGTCATTTAGAAAAAGTGCTTTTTTTACCACAGGTAGCTCCAAAAGGGATGCACTTAAATCATTCTTTATACCATAAAACACATATTTGGTTCCATATCATTGGAAACATAGTTAAGTTTTAATGTTGAATGCCAGTAAGTTTTCAGACTATTTTGATCAAATTAGTATGTAATTGTGTCAAAAAATGTCCTCTCCAAGACAGCTAATTTTTCAACATAAAATAACATATCTAAAATGATTATTTTCATCCTAAAATGTGGTCAAGATATTGGGACAAATATTAGAGACAATACAGCCTTATATTTAAAAGCACTATGGAAGTAGTGGATTCTGAATTGTAAAAAAAAGTCCTCTCCGAGAATCACTTCATTTGTTTCTCCCAGCCCTGCTTAAAGCTACACTTAATCTTTATCTTATAGCAGATTACACAAAACTACCATACACACGTCAAAAAATTACCTGAAATCTGTTCTTTAACTTGTCCTTCACTTAAAAACTGGTACAAGAACCAGTCTGAATCAATTTGAATTTTGGACCCCTGTGACACAAACTTTGTACCCTGATTGTAAAACAACCCATTTTCATTTCTGTCTCCTTCAGCGGCTATGCTGACCCATTCGGTGGCTGCTTTTAATGTAATTTTTCATTTGAAATTCCTTCTGCCGTTCCTCTGATGCAAGTTCAATCGGAGGAGGAGGAGGGTGTGTATGTGTGTGTGTTATGAGGAGCCTTTCAAGGACATTTTTTTTTTTTTGGGGGGGGGGGGGGGGATACAGCAGAACTCAAACTGCTTGTGTTAAATAACTTAATAGGGCTCCTAATTGCAAGGGATCATAACTGCTTGAATAATACAATTAAGTGCGACGAGGAGGTTAGGGGGAGACAGGACTAGCATTTGATCACTTCTGCTGTGTTTGCGAAAGCTCCGATGGTGACTCGTTCTGGGTATTTTCAGAAGACATCAATACAAATCAGTAATAGGAAGTTCACAACTGCACCTCGTATTTCAGGCTCACCTGCCGGCGTTCACATAGTCCTTTCTGTGTTGCAGCAGGAAGTCCTTCAGCTTGGTGATGTTGGAGATCTGGAGACAAAGAAACAGAACGATTAAGTGTTAAACAAGTCAATGATTTCACTCAAAGGCTGTTTTTTCACACTGCCGTTTTGTGCTGATGTGAAATAAAAGCAGCTTACGCAACACAGTAAACATAATGCTACAGATTAAATAAGCTAACTATTGTATCGTATTGGGACGGATGGATGGAATGTGATGGATCACATACCACTGCATGTCCCAGGATAGTCAAATTGTTATTTGTACTGCAACACTGAAGCAATGGCAATAAAATCTCATTCTCATCTCATTATCTCTAGCCGCTTTATCCTGTTCTACAGGGTCGCAGGCAAGCTGGAGCCTATCCCAGCTGACTACAGGCGAAAGGCGGGGTACACCCTGGACAAGTCGCCAGGTCATCACAGGGCTGACACAGACCACCATTCACACTCACACCTACGGTCAATTTAGAGTCACCAGTTAACCTAACCTGCATGTCTTTGGACTGTGGGGGAAACCGGAGCACCCGGAGGAAACCCACGCGGACACGGGGAGAACATGCAAACTCCGCACAGAAAGGCCCTCGCCAGCCACGGGGCTCGAACCCGGACCTTCTTGCTGTGAGGCGACAGCGCTAACCACTACACCACCGTGCCACCCCTGGCAATAAAATATTTTTATTTATTTTGATTACGCGTCCCCCAACAAACAAGAAAAAAAAGACGAGGTAAAATAAGAGCATGACACTGCTTTATGAAAAGAAGAAATTGTGATGCAGATCATACAACTAATTCTCCGCCGTTGCCCAGTGAAGGCTCATTCAGGTTCCTGTCTCTCTCTCACACACAGCTATGTTCTATTAGACCCAGTTTGACAGCTGACAGCAGGATTATTTACAGAGCTCAGCATGTCAGTGTTTAACAGCCGTAATCACACCGTTTACTGAATTACCGCACCACCTCAACGACTCCAATTACACATGAACACCAAGTGTGTGCGTCACCCGATGTGTCAGCGTTCTTAAGGTAAATCCTTACAACTTCACATTCTCGAACAAAATAGAAACATTTCTAAATCGCTCACTGAATGATTTTTACAGATTAGAGATGCATATCATCTCTCACATTATTCTATTCACGTTCACTGGATATGAGCAATCGCGCGCTCTGATTGGCTACTCTCCTCCTCGGCTATCAGTTCATAAACCGTCAGTAGAGAAAAACAATGGCAGAGCATGTTGCTGAACCAACCGAGGACAAAATAAAAACTCGACTTGAAAACAAAACCTCAAATCATTACAAGTACAGTGGGGCAAAAAAGTATTTAGTCAGTCACCAATTGTGCAAGTTCTCCCACTTAAAAAGATGAGAGGCCTGTAATTTTCATCATAAATATACCTCAACTATGAGAGACAAAATGAGAAAAAAAAATCCAGAAAATCACATTGTCTGATTTTTAAAATAATTTATTTGCAAATTATGGTGGAAAATAAGTATTTGGTCAATAACAAAAGTTCATCTCAATACTTTGTTATATACCCTTTGTTGGCAATGACAGAGGTCAAACGTTTTCTGTAAGTCTTCACAAGGTTTTCACACACTGTTGCTGGTATTTTGGCCCATTCCTCCATGCAGATCTCCTCTAGAGCAGTGATGTTTTGGGGCTGTCGCTGGGCAACACGGACTTTCAACTCCCTCCAAAGATTTTCTATGGGGTTGAGATCTGGAGACTGGCTAGGCCACTCCAGGACCTTGAAATGCTTCTTATGAAGCCACTCCTTCATTGCCTGGGCGGTGTGTTTGGGATCATTGTCATGCTGAAAGACCCAGCCACATTTCATCTTCAATGCCCTTGCTGATGGAGGGAGGTTTTCACTCAAAATCTAATGATACATGGCCCCATTCATTCTTTCCTTTACACGGATCAGTCATCCTGGTCCCTTTGCAGAAAAAACAGCCCCAAAGCATGATGTTTCCACCCCCATGCTTCACAGTAGGTATGGTGTTCTTTGGATGCAACTCAGCATTCTTTCTCCTCCAAACACGACAAGTTGAGTTTTTACCAAAAAGTTCTATTTTGGTTTCATCTGACCATATGACATTCTCCCAATCCTCTTCTGGATCATCCAAATGCTCTCTAGCAAACTTCAGACGGGCCTGGACATGTACTGGCTTAAGCAGGGGGACACGTCTGGCACTGCAGGATTTGAGTCCCTGGTGGCGTAGTGTGTTACTGATGGTAGCCTTTGTTACTTTGGTCCCAGCTCTCTGCAGGTCATTCACTAGGTCCCCCTGTGTGGTTCTGGGATTTTTGCTCACCGTTCTTGTGATCATTTTGACCCCACGGGGTGAGATCTTGCGTGGAGCCCCAGATCGAAGGAGATTATCAGTGGTCTTGTATGTCTTCCATTTTCTAATAATTGCTCCCACAGTTGATTTCTTCACACCAAGCTGCTTATCTATTGCAGATTCAGTCTTCCCAGCCTGGTGCAGGTCTACAATTTTGTTTCTGGTGTCCTTTGACAGCTCTTTGGTCTTGGCCATAGTGGAGTTTGGAGTGTGACTGTTTGAGGTTGTGGACAGGTGTCTTTTATACTGATAACGAGTTCAAACAGGTGCCATTAATACAGGTAACAAGTGGAGGACAGAGGAGCCTCTTAAAGAAGTTGTTACAGGTCTGTGAGAGCCAGAAATCTTGCTTGTTTGTAGGTGACCAAATACTTATTTTACCAAGGAATTTACCAATTAATTCATTAAAAATCCTACAATGTGATTTCCTGGATTCTTTCCCCCCATTCTGTCTCTCATAGTTGAAGTGTACCTATGATGAAAATTACAGGCCTCTCTCATCTTTTTAAGTGGGAGAACTTGCACAATTGGTGGCTGACTAAATACTTTTTTGCCCCACTGTATTTAAAACAAACAAAAAAATAGCTGAAAGAAAAGAGTTATATCTCCTGTTCCACACTCCAGCCCAGTCAGTGGCGGTAATGCACCTTTAAGTGGGTTTGCCAACCACCAAAACCTCTGGAAAACGAAGAATATAAGCAAAAAGATGGAATAAAAGTATTTGATGGTAAGAACAAATTTTTTTATTTCTCAAGAATTATGATTATTATAGCATTTTTCACAAACTGCTACTACCATTTCGCGGTTTGTTTACATTCTAAGCGGAAATGATTTTGTTGGACGTTTTGTATAAAGTTTTTATTTCTCAAATTTGCGAAAATTTTTAAAAATGCTCTGTTTCACAAAACCCAGTGAATGTGGATAGAATAAAACAGTTATTCCACTCAATCTCGTTGTACATGGCTGATAGCCAATGAAGCACCCATCAGCTCACGTACGACTCGATTTCGTGGAATAACTCTTAAATCTGTGTTACGATCACCTGGCTCAAGGGCAATGTAACATAAAAGGAAACCACACGCAGACGAAAAAACATTTAGAATATTAAATAAAGAATAAAGTAACGTGTATGCAAGATCAGTTGTGTGTGTATGTTGCAAAGAACGTCTAGGAGTGTTCAAACTAACGCAAAATCGGCCAAAGGAGGAAGGGGAGGCCCCGCCAGAATGAACCACTGGTCTTTTTATACCCTGTCCAATTATAGACGCGCACCTGCGCTAGATCACCTAGTTGGACAGGGAAATAGGTTAACCAGGTAGGCGAAGCTACCAACAATAAGCAGAGCATCACACCCTCCCCCTTAAAACAGAGGCCCACTAATGGGACTCTACACAATTACACCAAAAAACAAGCTAAACACAAAATAGATACAAATGGGCCTTACAAAAAAACTATTCCACAACAAAGTGTACACCATTTTCCAACAATAATACAGCCATACAATAAATGCATCCTCAAATGTATAGCCATACCCACGTACACCATCTCCCCCTGCAACCACCCCCAGTGTCCTGAACTTCAGCAACACCGGCACCTGGGAAGCAATTTAAGAAGAACAGAGCACGGGAAAAAGCAGAAGAGTGTGAGATGGTCAGCACATGACTACAACTCACCACCCGGGGTGCGCGACAAAGCATCTGCCACTACATTATCCACACCCCGGATGTGTCGGATAACCAGACTATAAGGCTGCAAAAACAGGGCCCACCTCATCAGATGCTGGTTTGGGCCCTGCAAAGAGTGTAAAAAGGTTAGTGGGTTGTGGTCCGAATATACTACCACTGAATGTGACCCACCCCCAACATAGACATCAAAGTATTGCAGAGCCAGTGCCAGGGCCTCCTTCTCAATTGTCGAATACAAAAGTTGGTGTTTATTGAATTTTTGCGAAAAGTAACTGACGGGCCTACCCACACCCTGGTCATCCTCCTGCAAGAGTACAGCCCCTGCACCAACATTGCTGGCATCCACCTGCAATTGAAAAGGCTTGTCCGGCCTTGGGGCAGCCAACACCGGTGCCGTGCTCAGCAACATCTTCACCTGCTCAAAAGCCTCTTGACAGGAAGGAGACCAGGTAAAAGGGACTTTGTCCTTCAGTAGGTCAGTAAGGGGAGACACAACAGTAGAAAAATTAGAACAAAACCCCCTATAATAACCTACCATTTCCAAGAACTGCCTCAACTCCTTTTTGGTACTAGGAGGAGGAAATTTATCAATGGCCAACACTTTCTCTCACAGGTCTCACCTGCCCCTGCCCCACAACCTTCCCCAGATATACAACTGTTGCCCTTGCAAACTTGCATTTTGCCAAATTTACAGTTAGATTTGCTTCAACCAAGCGAGTGAACAAGGCACGAATCCGACTGATATGCTGTTCCCAAGTGTCAGCTGCCATGATACAATCATCCAAGTACACACCGCAACCATCTAGACCTACAATAACAATTCATGAGTCTTTGGAAGGTAGATGGTGCATTCCTAAGACCAAAACTCATGACATTATACGAATATAGGCCAGATGGTGTCACAAAAGCGGAGATCTCCTGAGCCCTAGGTGTTAAAGGTACCTGATAGTAACTTTTCAGGAGGTCTAATTTGGTGACGTATCGAGCAGAACCAACAACATCAATACAGTTGTCAATCCTGGGGAGTGGAAAGGAGTCAGGTTTAGTTACCATGTTTAATTTACGATAATCAGTACAGAAACGAAACGTACCGTCTGGCTTTCCTACTAAAAGACACGGCGACGCCCAGCTGGAATATGAGGGTTTTGCCAAACCATTATCCAGGAGGTATGTTACCTCTGCGTCCATAAACCTCTATCTGGTGAGACGTGATAAAAGCGTTGCCTGATGGGCTTAATATCACCAACTAATTCAATGTCGTGCTGTATCCAATGTGTGCATGTAGGTGTATCATGAAACAATGAGGGAAGAGACAAAATGACAGATTTCAGTTCTTCACGCTGTTAAGACATGTGGATAAAAAAAAAAAGCATCCAAACCTTTCAACATTTGGGAGTGTCTAGGTAATAGCACAGAATCGTCGGGAGCGCCCTCATCCTCCCCAGCTACCACCTGAGGAGACTTGCAACGCAACCCGTCTGCAATCAACGCAAATGAAACCTTACCATCAGATACCTCCGATTTCACACCCTGAGTGTAATATGGTTTTAACATGTTAATGTGGCAAAGCTGCGAAGATTTTTTTTCGATCTGGCGTTGCCACCAAATAATCCAACTCTGTGACCTGCCGAACAACGGAATAAGGACAGAAAAACGTGCTTTAAAAGGTGAGCCCTGTAACGGCAACAGCGCCAGCACTTTATCGCCAGGGCTGAAACTGCGCTCCACCGCAGCACGATCAAACAACCTTTTAATTTTGTCCTGCGCTTTGGACAAATTTTTATTTGCCAGCTCACATGACAAACAGTTTTCGTCAGAAACCTTGGACATACTCAAGTAAATTAACTGGAGGCTCAGCCTCATTAACACAATCTTTCAAAACAGAAAGGGGACCCCGAACTTTGTGTCCAAAAACTAACTCATTAGGACTGAAACCCATGCTTTCTTGAGTGACCTCCCTGGCTGCCAGCATCAGCCAGGGAAGGCCCCCCTCCCAGTCACGATCCAGCTCCAAACAATAGGCGCGCAGTAATGACTTCAAGGTGGAATGAAACCGCTCGAGTGCGCCTTGACTTTGGGGATGATACGCACTACTCAAACTATGTTTCACGTGTAGTTCCTTCAACACCTGTGCAAACATGTTCGAGGTAAAATTACTCCCTCTGTCACTTTGAATAACTTTAGGAATACCAAAGATAGAAATGAATTGTGCTAGTGCTTTTACAATCAACCTGGTGGTAATGGATCAACGGGTAGGCTGCAGGATAACGTGTAGTCAGGCACATTACAGTCAACAGATAAGCGGAGCCACTTTTCGATGGAGGTAATGGGCCGACACAATCAATTAGCAAATGCTCAAAAGGGCGACCCACTGCCGGAATCGGATGGAGGGGTGCGGGCTTAATGCCCTGATTTGGCTTACCCGCTATCTGACAAATGTGGCAGACTTTAATAAATGCAGCGACATCCTTCTTCATACGATGCCAATAAAAATGCTGCAATAACCGGTTATAGGTCTTGCGAACACCAAAATGGCCAGCTACATCCCCATGAGCTGTCTTCAACACTACAGTTTTAAGAGAGTCAGGTACCACAATTTGGATAATATCCACCTCTAACTCCCCATCGTGCTCCACCCATTTACGCACCAGTATGCCATCTTGCATAACGTACCCAAGGTCTGCATTTTTCATATAGTCAGATTGCAAAGCACTTGCAATTAACTCTAAGATACTCATCTTTGTTCTGAGCTGCAATCAACTCGTCACGAGTTAAACAATCAGGTAAGATAGGCAACTTTAACAGTATGCGTATCGACCAAACCCAGTGACATATCCACCCCCTGTGCGCGACTTTTCGCCCTTGTTACAGCGCACGCACTAAAGACATCAGGAAAATCTACAGCGCAGTCATGCTCCTCTATTCCAACAGGAACGGCAGCCACTACTGGCGGAGGTGGAACACTAGGCCACACTCGTCCACCAGCCAAGTTGTTTCCCAAAATTACATCCACCCCCTCTACAGGTAACGATGGACGCACGGCAACAACTACTTCGCCCTGTACCAGATCTGAATGTAACACTACCTTATGCAGAGGGACCGATAAAGTAGTCATACCAATCCCCCGAATCAAAACAAATCTCCCCGTGCTGGAGCAACAAGAAAAAGGCAAAACAGACTGCTTAATAAACGTTTCAGAGGCTCCAGTATCATGTAATATTTTTACAGCTACCTTCTCCGAACCATTTGAAAGAGAAACAAACCCATCCGTCAAAAACGGACCATAGTGGTCTTCCACGCGTTCATTACCGGCATCATTTTCCACAGAAGGCGGAGCATCTGCCAGCGCACCAGATACCTCACCACCTGCAGACGCACTCCAAGACGAGACATCAATTTCAACTTCACAAGAAACAGAACGAGCAACAGGCACCGCACACATCGACGGTTTAGGGGAAACAGGGGGATTTTGATTTTTCTTCCTGTTAAGGCCAATTTATGCTGACAACCCAGTCCTCGCAGATAGCGTCGCAGACAGTGCCTGCGTAGCCCCCCACCTTCGCAGACGCTCTGCGCGCACCTCCCAAAAATTGTGACCACCGCAGAAGCCTCGCAGACAGCGCCGCAGACAAGAGGGCTCTGATTGGTCCACTCTACATCCGCTGTACACGCACTTCCGCTTCCCTACTTTCCCGGTTTGGTTTGTTTTCACGACTGGCATTTTTAAAAACACGAGCGAAGATGGAGCAGCATGAAGAGCGGTTGATTGAGGAAGTACGTACCTCTATACGACTCCAGTTCTAGTCATTATAAAAAAAAAAAGTTCTAGTCATTATAAGTAACCGGAGGATAAACACTCCACTAACCACACCCACCAACTACTCCTAGCGACTTCGCACCCCCTTGCGTTGTGCCGGTGAATAACATTGCGCACGCCTATTATCCCCGCTCAACAATAAATTACAACTGTCTGCGAAAAGCCATCTGCGAAAGCCTTGTCGCACGAGTAGGACATTCATTTTTCCAATGACCAAACTCTAAACAGTAATGACATTTGTTCTGCGAATCCTTACCGTGACCTGACTGGTCCAACCTGGATAGAGGAGAACCGCCTTTGCCCCACTGATAACGACTTAGTCTGTTATCAGAATTCGGTCCATACTCTTGTTTTCTCTTGTGAATTAAAATAAACTCGTCTGCCAATACAGCAGCATCTGCAACCGTTTTTACCTTCTGTTCATTAATGTAGGTAGCCACTCGTTCAGGCACAATATTTTTAAATTGTTCCAACACTACAAGTTCACACAATTGTTCGAACGTTTTTACTTCTGCCGCTGCCAACCATCTATTAAAGAAACTGGTGAGTTCTCTCACAACTTCCATGTGCGTTTGTCGCTCACCTTTTCTCCAGTTCCTGAAACGCTGTCTATACGCCTCGGGAACCAAGGCAAACGCACGTAACACAGCTTCCTTAACAGCAGCATAATCCTTGCGCTCAGATGCGGATAACGCTATGAATGCCTCCTGGGCTTTCCCCATAAATACACTCTGCAATAGCAGAGTGCGCTCCGCATCGGTCCAGCCCCGCTCAACAGCGACATTCTCAAACAACAAAAAGAAAATATCAGGGTCCCTTTCATTAAACTTAGGCAACAATTTGACATTTTGAGATAAATGTCCATGCCCAGACGAAGTTTCTGACTTTTCAGCAAGCCGTTTCTCATGCTCAAGCTTCTGACGCTCCAATTCATTTACTCGTTCATTCTGACGCAATTTTTCATACTCTAATTGCCTTTCCCGTTCATGTTCCTGCATCTGCATTTGCAACAGCTCCCTTTGCTGCTCAAAAGTCAGCGCTGCAATAGCAGAACGCTGCAGAGAACCCATTTTTAAGGGCAAAGATGCGGCTGCCATGCCTGCACCCTCGGAAAACAGCTTAACCAATAAAATGCCCAACTCAATCAACTTATTTTTCACTGACTCTTTCAGTTCAGCTTTCCTAAGTGCCTTAGGCAGATCCAGATCCAATTTATATTCTTCAGCAGTCTTACACAACTCATCCTTACTCATTCTATCCAAATCATCCTCAGATAAGGCCCCACGGCTCTCAGACAACGACATGTTTAACAACAACAAATCCGACTTTACCAGGACAAAGTACAGTATCAGTTACCAGAATACAATTACCAATAGCTATTATCACAAAAAAACACCAATTAAAATTTGTGGAGTCCAAACGCCCGGTGCAGGTAATCTCAGCATGCAACAGGAGAAACAAAACACACTTGAGCTGCCCCGCATCTACCTACAGGATAGAGAAAGAGGCCCTACTTATTTTAACCTAGTCTTCGTGTGCCCTCATACGATTGAACTGAAACAGTCCCCCCGCGTTCGACACACCAGAAGAACAAAATAAAAAAGGCAAAATAACAACCCGCGTTAAGCGCGCTTACCTGCGGCGGGGGTTCACGTTAGCTCTGGCAGATCTAAACCCGCCCTAATTACTCCAGTGCACAGAGACACCTGCAACCTGCTCTGACTTCCACCACAACAAAAATAGTGGCCCAAAAGTGTCCTCCCCTCTCTTTGGCGAACAAAAAACGCACCGAATCAAAACAAAATCTTAATATGCCACGCCAAAACAAAAATCTGCGCACGGCTTCCAATTAAAAATGTACTTCATCTAAAAAGATAAGTACATCCCGCGGATTTAAAAACACCTCCCGGACGAGCCCCCAATTATGTTACGATCACCTAGCTCAAGGGCAACGTAACATAAAAGGAAACCACACGCCATGGGCGCCGCCAGGGGGGGAAAGGTTAGAACAATTCTAGGGGCCCAGCACTACCATGGGGCCCTTTAAGGGGCTGATAATATGTTTTTAATTATTTTAATAAGACTTTTGAAATAACAACAATGCCATGGGCGTCGCCACCATTGAATGTGAAGGGAACGTGTCCCCCTCACATTTCATAATTCTTTGTTTGGACCCCCCCACATTTAACATAAAATATTAGTTCACCCAGCGCCGTTTCTATTGCTTCGTGAAAGAATCCATTCCACTTGATCGATAAGAGAATACACAGACCACTGAAAATCCACTCCGGGTTTTCCGGGCGTTACCTACAACAGCTCACCGCGCGCGAGTGAAGTGAATCTCAGCGCGAGCACAGAAATGTTGGTGCAGCTGCTGGAAAGTGGAGGAGGTGACGTCAGCCCCATTGCAACCTCACAATGTCTAGCTTTTGCTAAAACCTTATTCTTTTGTGATATGCCCTCAAAATTAACCCTAGGACACGTTAAATTAATATTTAACTAAACAGTGAAATAAGCTTAGCCTAATGGGGTATTCTTGGTTGATGATGAATTGTTTGCAGTATTTGCTCCTCCCCAGGCACAATGGACATAAGGACATTCTTTACAAAGAAGCGGAAAGTCAGTCAAAATTTCCCCACAGGACAGGTTTTTTTGTCCCAATGGAAATGTTAGTGCAGTTAGCTGGCTAGTCAATGTTAGGAGATGTATCAGCTAGCTTAACGTTAGCTATCATTTAATTCAAACCCAGTAGGCCTGCCTTAAGGCCAATTTATGCTGACAACCCAGTCCTCGCAGATAGCATCGCAGACAGTGTCTGCGTAGCCCCCCCACCTTCGCAGACGCTCTGCGCGCACCTCCCAAAAATTGTGACCACCGCAGAAGCCTCGCAGACAGCGCCGCAGACAAGAGGGCTCCGATTGGTCCACTCTACATCCGCTGTACACGTACTTCCGCTTCCCTACTTTCCCGGTTTGTTTTGTTTTCACGACCGGCATTTTTAAAAACACGAGCGAAGATGGAGCAGCATGAAGAGCGGTTGATTGAGGAAGTACGTACATCTATGCGACTCCAGTTCTAGTCATTATATTAAAAAAAAAAAGTTCGTCATTATAAGTAACCAGAGGATAAACACTCCACTAACCACACCCACCAACTACTCCTAGCGACTTCGCGCCCCCTTGCGTTGTGCCGGTGAATAACATCGCGCACGCCTATTACTCCCCGCTCAACGATAAATTACAACTGTCTGCGAAAAGCTATCTGCGAAAGCCTTGTCGCAAGAGCATGCAGAGGCCTTTACTGTAATGCCAAGAATGAGGTCAAGTCTGCTCTGATGATATTTATTGATTCCTTGTTTTGTCTGGTCTTTGCCAGTTTTCTGGAAAGTAAGATGGGAAATCAGTGTATGGGGAAGGAATAGTAGAAAGGAAAGCAATGGAGAGAGATGGATGTTATTCCAGGTGGATTGTGAAGGAAAAGTTATGAAGTGGTAGAAATTGTGGTGGCACCAATATAAGGAGTTATATCTATAAATCTATTTGTTATACTAATCTGTAAATGCTACTGTAGTACCACCATTGCATGTAGGTTGACAAAACTGCACTTGTTCATTGTGTGAAGTTCTCTTTTATGTGTCATTGGTTGACCCAGTGTAATTTTGTGTTATGAAGACTGCATGATGCCATGCCATTTTTGTTATGAGTATCGCTAAATCGGAAAAAAGTAAAATGCACCCACTAAAAGTCACTGTTGGTGGTGAACAAAATTGCACCTGTTCATTGTGTGAAGTTATTTTTTATGTGTCACCATTGCTTGACACAGTGTGATTTTGTGTTATGAAGTTTGCATGATGCCATGTCATGCCTGGTCATTGTGTGAGATTATGAATATTCTTATTTTTAAACATACAGTTGAGTGTCACTATTGCTTGGCCCAGTGGCATGTTGTGTTACATCTAAAACTAAATAGAAAACAGAAAATAAAAAGTAAAATGCACCCATAAAGTCATTGTTGGTGATAAATTGTGTCACATTCATCTCATTATCTTAGGCATAGCGGTGGGTTTAAAAACAGGCTGATGAATATGTGGACTAGTTGAATGAGGACTTATTGTTGAGTCTCTAAAATAGTCATTGAATTAAGTGACTTTTGTAGGTAAAATTAGGTGTTTAACAACCTGTTAAAAATACACCAGAATGCAGGAAATGGCATCTAATTAATTAAAAATTTTCTGGCGGAGGACCCCCCGCCAGTGTGTCCCCCCCACATTAAAAATGCTTCTGACGCTCCTGAACAATGCAATATTCCATCTGGTAAAATGAGCTAATTGAACAAGGTTGTCTATTTCTTGAGTTCTTCAACATATTGTCATTTAACCTTCCCCCTTTTGCGAAATGGTACAGTCCAGTTCTGGTAGAAGCGCGATGCGTTAAATCTGTGTGCTGATCAGTGCAACGCTACTTGCTGCTGCTGTGTCGCGGTGCAGCAGCCAGCCAGCCAGCAGTGGAGTGCGTACAGTCTATGATCGCTAAATATGAAGAGTGGCTGTCAAAAACGTAAAGAAAGGTAGCTGAAAGCTGAGAGGGACCGGAGAGGCAGGCAACTGGTCACTCAGTTTTTCCCAAAGAAAGGTAGCTATCGCTCACATGTGTGTTCAAAATATTAGCGAATGGTAAATGAACAGTATGAACGTGGTTGGATTAGCCTATCAAGAGAACACTTTTACAGTTTGTACAGTGACATTTTTTCCATTTTAATAACTGAACTGACTTGTGTGATAAACAAGATGAAATATTACGTTATGCTGGTGCTAATAACTAGTGCTAATAACCAGTTTCATAACTAATGGGGTGCCCTAAATATGCACAGATTCAGCCTCAGGGGGACCTCCGCCCTACCAAACCACTGAACCCCCCTTTGGAGAAGGAGGTAAGCAGCAATACAACCCATAAATGCTTTAGGATTGAAGTTTTTAATGAGTGAGCGCCATATACAGTTTGCTAGATTAAAGTGTTGCTAATAACGGTCCATGGAGGGGCAACCAATAGTCTAACTCTGCTTACGCTCAAATTTCTGTCTAGACACACTTTGCTTTGAACATATTCCCTTTTTGCAGAACAGTACACACAGCTTTCTACAGTGCCTTGCAAAAGTATTCATACCCCTTGAACTTTTTCACATTTTTCCACCTTACAACCACGAACTTAAAAGTTTTTTATTGAGATTTTATGTGATAGACCAACACAGAGTAGCACATAATTGTGAAGTGAAACGAAAATGATAAATGGTCTTCAAAATTTTAAACAAATAAAAATCAGAAAAATGTGATGTGCATTAGTATTCAGCCCCCCTGCGTCAATACTTTGTAGAGCCACCTTTTGCTGCAATTACAGCTGCAAGTCTTTTGTGGTATGTCTCTACCAGCTTTGCACATCTAGACACTGAAATTTTTGCCCATTCTTCTTTACAAAATAGCTCAAGCTCAGCCAGATTGGATGG